>NC_073252.2:51616590-51919621 GCF_029289425.2 Pan paniscus
TTACATTTTATTTTCCCAAGGCAGAGGGTATTTCATTCTGAGATTTATCTTTCCCCTCCCCCGTGTCTCTCTCTCAGTAGAGCAAGCCCGTGTAGTTGCTCAAATGAGAATAAATATAGCATCAAGGAACACATTTCTTTGATGTTACAATTAAATAAATAAATGCAGTAAAATAAGAAAAGGCAAATATGCATATAGAACCAAACACAATTTCAGAGAAACATAGACATATGTAAGTTTTCATTTAAATATGCGACTGGCAAAGCATCTCTGACCTTCACAAACTGTTTTTCACACCGAACAAATAAATTCAATCCTGAAATGGAAATTTAGATTTCTAACTCAAGCCTTCCCCAAATGCCAACCTTAATTCTACAAGATTCCTGAAGGCTATATTTTAAGAATGACCTTCAATTTTGAAGGTCAAATCCAATCTTCTTTGCTTTTGAGTCCCTATAAAGAAAGCTCTCTAATGGTGTGAAATATTGTGGTCAAGGGCTCAACCTTTCCAACTTCCAAAGTCTTTACCTCAATGGTGATATTGATGCTGTGAATTTCTGAACGACTGGTTCCATCACTCACATAAAAACTAAAAATATCATGGGTTGGCTCAATGCTTTCATGAACACTCTGAAAGTAGTAAATGTAGTTTTCCAGGACGTCTTGAATAGGAAATGATGCCTCTAGGTCACTGGCAGTTTCAGGGCCAAAACGATCACCTGCATCAACATCAAGAGAGCATTTTTACCTTGATCTATCAATTCGTGCTTACTAGGCTGAACTAGAAAACAAGGTATTATTTTCAGCAAAAAAAAGAAAATGTATTTGAGGATAAAGTTGGGAGAGTGGGATAAGCACAAGACCAGGAATTGGAAGGCCTGGGTCAGATCCGTTTCCTCACTGACTATTTCTCATCTATAAATGGATATACCTGCCCTGCCATTTCCAAAAGGAATCAAATGAGATAATATGCAAAAAAAACTTACAATAATTTATATAACATAGAACCACTGGTTGTTTTATTCGGAGTCTCTGATCATAACTTCTGTTACTAGGGCAAGTGACAATACAGAAGCAGAGATTCTACCTTAAGCTCCAGCTAGTTTCAAAACCATTCTATCTGGCATATCCTGCATGAGGAACCCTCTTTCACTACATAAGAAAATGTTAAATGCATATCTTTTAATCTAAAAACATCTGTAGTGTTAACTGTGTATCTTTTAATCGAAGAAACATTTGCAGCATGTTTTCATTGGACCTCCCAGTTTCTTAAGGGAACCTCTGCATGGGTCAGAGCCCAGCCCCTGGGATAGAGCACCAGGGCTATTGTGATGCTCCAGGACCATTCAGAGCTCAGGTACCATTCAGATACTATGATGCTCAGGTGGGATTCAGGCACTGAGGCGCTTGGGTACCACCATTCAGGTACCGAGATGCCCAGTTACCATTCAGAGCTCCACAGAAAATGCTGGCTCAGATTACTCCTCTCACCCCAACCCCAAACATTGCAAAAGGCCCAGGGGAAGAGTAAGCAATATCTAAATGATAGATATCTTGTTTTTTACTTGATTTTAATTTGTGAGTCTAACTGATTGATTTGAAATTGTCATCACAATGTTATTCTAGAGAGAGGAGAACAAGAAAACCCTTGTGTCTTCAAACATTGCCTGGATATACATCAACACAGAAAAGTGCAGCTAGCAGATCTGAAGGCAACAGGCTTTCCCCTTCCCTTCTCCATGACCCTTTGCAAAAATCAGATCCAAAATTAAAAGGCTATTAACTTCCTGAATTATAGACGGTGTTATATTTATTAGAATTCATTTGAAAGAAGAGCTCAACACAATTTTTTTTTCTTCAATAACATGAATTTTCTTAAATTTTACCCCTCAGATTTTATTCCTCTAGGCAACAGAAGCTGAGAGAGGTCTAAGTGGCCAGTGACCCAATAATCATTAGGCTATACAGTTCAGGGTTTCCAGAAGGAATGGCTAAAATTCCTTCCAATTTTTACTTTTTTCTTAAATTTATCACTCTAAACAGGAGAAATGTGGCTTCTTTATTTGAGTCAAAAATGGCCCAAGTAGTGACTGGGCATGGCGGCTCATGCCTGTAATCCCAACACTTTGGGAGGCCAAGGCAGGAGGATTGCTTGAGCCCAGGACTTCAAGACCAGACTAGGCAACTTAGTGAGACCCTGTCTCTACAAAAATTACCCCACCAAAAATTTGCCAGGCATGATGGTGGATGCCTGTAGTCCCAGGTACTTGGGAGGCTGAGGTAGGAGAATCACTTGAGCCTGGGAGGTCGAGGCTACAGTGAGTAGTGATTATGCCATTGCACTCTGACCTGGGCAATGAGGTGAGACCCTGTCTCAAAAAAATAAAAAGCCTAAGTAAAGTAAATGATGCCTAAAAATATACACAAATATAATAGTGCCTCATTTTAAATCACTGGAGAACAAGCTATTAAACAAGTGAATCTGTCACTGAAGCTTTAAGCTCCAATCCTTTACATTTAAAAAACATTACCTTCTATTTTTGACATAAATCATTCTTATTAATGTGCTACCTGCTTTCTTAAAGAGAACATATGATGTGCAAATTAAATAGGTGTTGATGCGCACAGGCGATCATTGTGAACATCCATCACTGCATAGCACTGGAACATAGTGATACCCAGAGGGAATCAAGGTGGGTCCTGTCTTGTCTGTGCCAGTCCTGAATGAATTTAGGCTCCATGCCATTAGATTTCATACCTAACAAAACAATTATTCTTTCTTTTCTTGGTGAAAAGTAAAAGCTGGTTCTTTTAACAGTTTTTAAAAAGGTGTTTTTCTGATCAGCTAGGTTCTGAATTTAGGTAGCTAGTTTCTTTTCTTTTTTGAGGTAGGGTTTCCCTCTGCTGCCCAGGCTGGAGTGCAGTGGCATAATCACAGCTCACCACAGCCTCAAATTCCTGGGCTCTACTGATCCTCCTGCCTCAGCCTCCCAAGTAGCTGGGACTACAGGCATGTGCCACCACGTCTAGCTAATTTTTACATTTTTATTCTTTTCAGTGGAGACAAGGTCTTGCTATGTTGCCCAGACTGGTCTCAAATACATGGACTCAAGCGATCCTCCCACCTTGGCCTCCCAAAGTGCTGAAATGACAGGCTTGAGCCACTGTGCCCAGCTGCTAGTTTCTTATACATAAGTCACGCTCAGCTCTAAACAGAGGCGGAGGAGCCTCTTCCATGGGGCAAGAGATGGGGTCTTTAGTTAATATACCTTGTGACAATTATTTTGCCCTCCTAAATGCTTTTTTGTTCCTTTCACATTTATACCAATATTATTGTAGAGCAGCAGTTCTCTAAGTGTGGTCCTTGGCCCAGCAGCAATGGCATCACCTGTGAGCTAATGAGAAATGCAGATTCACAGGCCCACACCAACCTCCTAAAACAGGAACTCTGGGGTTGCTGCTCCAGGAAACTGTTTCACACTTTCAACCCTCCAGGTGATTCCACTGCACCTTAAAGTTTGAGAACCACTTTTTAGAGAGGCTGAAGCTTGCCAGAAATTTGACTTCTTAGCCAGGGGATAGTCCTCTCTATGGAGTATCTCTGCACCTCCATGTATTCCAGGTTGACATAAAACCATGTTAGGAAGGCTTAATAAGAAACCACGCAGAGAGAAGGGGTGTTTGGGGTAGATATCCTTTCATTTCTCACCTTTGCCTATGAGCTTCCTTCTGCAAGAAAGGCCACTTTCCCTCTGCCCAGGGTGATTCCTACTAGCCCTTCAGGTTCCAACTCAAATGCCACTTTCTCAGACTTTTCTGCCTTCCCAGGCAAAAGCCATTGCTTTGTCCTACTTACTCTCTCAGTGCTTTGCTCCTTTCCCTGTCCTGGCATTTTGCATTTATTGTAATTTGTCAGTCTTCCTATCTGTCTCCCACTCAAGGCACGTGAGTCTGTGTCTTATCCTTACATCCACTTTATCTAGCACAAACATTTGTTGAAATAAACCTAATTCTGCAATAAACAGATCTAAGGCACACATTGAAAGGAAAGATGGGAAAAGGATCCAAAACTTCTGTAGAAAAACATGATCACTGCTAAGTGAATTTCTGGTTACCAGGCTGAAATCCCAGGCCCCATGCTGGCCCCAGACACCTGCAGTCAATGGACTCTCCATGGGAGCTGCTAGCTGCACACCAATTAGAGCCCAGTGCTGGTGCTCAGGCAGCTCCGTGCAGGGAAAGCAGCACAGCAACCTGCCATGAGCTGTCTCAATTGCCAGTCACAGAAGGTCTCAGGGGGCCATGGACAGTACATCCCTTCTTGCCTTTCCTTCTCTGTGATAACCACCAGAGTGTTCAGGGCAGATGGTGGAGGGGAGGGCTGTGGAAGAGAGTGTCACAGATAGACAAGCTTGCATTTTAATTCATATCATATATGTAGAAGGAGCTGAGACAGAAGCTATGGTTCAGCTAAACTGCAGCTGCCTCACAATAAAAGGACAGGAATTTTTACTTCCTGGACACTCATTTCTGAGTGTAATCCACAAGCCCTTCTGCCCCATTGCTGGCATTCCAAATCCCCTTCCCCTGCTCTATTTTTTCCATAATATTTATTCACCTTCTAACATCGTACGCAATCTTCTCATTTATTAGGTTTTTAATTTGTCTCTCACCCCCCCACCAGAATTGAAGGCACTGTGAAGGGAGGGGGTTTTGTCTGTTGATACATCCCTAGTGCTTAATTAATTAAGTTCCCTGCACACAGAAAATGCTCATTAAATTTTTGTTGAATGAATGAAACCTTCCTACCTTCCTTCCATTTCTTTGAAATGGTTCCCCTCCTCTGTAGTTCTCCATCTCTATCTTTAGCTGGAAGCAAGGTCCTCCTCCCTCTCCCCTCCCTTCTCTCAAGGTCCTTAACAGTTTTACAGGAAGTGGTACCTGTTCCTGTGTTCTCAATGCAGCCATATTTGGGCAGAGCACTTAGTTTAATGATGGCATCTCTCTGGAGGTTGTCATCATCATCAGTAGCAAAAAAATGGTGAAATGAGAGTGGTGCTCTCCCTCCCTCATCAACCTAAGAAAGAAAAGAACATAGAGAGTCCTTGGTGATTTCACATAACCACAGTAAAAAAAGAGCTGGATTGCAAAGTGCTGCCTGGGTGACCTTCTAGCACCAATTCCGCTTCTTTGAGGAGAAGGACCCTCTACAGACGAGATGAGGAATGTGTATGCTGCTGAAGCCAGGCAATCTTTCAGTGCCTCTCAAAGCTACAGTCAGACATGATGACTTCTGTATCTCCCTTCAAAGTTGCACTCCATTCAATGATGGATCTGGTTATAAAGCAGCTCTAGCCCATTCTAATCACCCACCTCGGTTCAGCTGCCTGCCAGGATGGCTGCCTTCCTTCCACATCAACATTCAAAAGCCCACAGCTAGAGAATGATAGATCCAGTTCTCCTGCAGATACTGTGAGGGTGACTGTGTCCTATAGGCATTCTCATCCAGAATAAAAGTCCTGTTTATTCTCTTATATTATATATTTATAGGTGTGTATCAAGAAAGGTTCACCATATCTGAAAGCTAGTGCTTATCTTAATGTCAAGGAAGAAAATAAATCACTATAAGTAAAAGCAGTTGCTCAAACTAATTTTTTTTTCCTTTAGAGCTCTATTTTGTATGCTAACCCCACAATCTGAGCCTGGTGTTTTTCTCTAGCCTGCTGGAGATGGTCAAGCAATTTCACCCTGAACAACTCTTGGCTAACTGTAGGAAGATCTATAAATTACAAAGGGGAAGGTCACTCTGACTCTGGGAATGGGGACAGTCCAAATGGCTTTTCCAAGGTTTTATGTAAAAATGGAAAAATGGGAGGAATATCAGAACCACTTAGAAATGACTTAGTTTTATGAATTTTCAGTTGCTCAACAAAACCAGAAAAATTCCTGAGCTTTTGGCATTATGGTATGTACATAGAGCAGGGAGGAAAGTGAATTAACTTCTGTGGAATCCCTACCATGAACTGGGTACTGCACTAGGGGGTTTCCATACTATTTTATTAATCATTAGAGAAATTCTTTATGTAGTAGAAAATGATAATATTTTAAAGACAAGAGCCAGGTATGGGACTACAGGTCCATAGTCTCACTTACTAGGGAGGCTGAGCGGGGAGGATTGCTTGAGCCCAAGAGTTGCCAGTTCAGCCTGGGCAACATAGTGAAACCTCCTCTCTTAAAAATAAATAAAAATAAATAAGAGAATTAAAAAAGACAAGGAAACAAAACATAAAATAAATAAAAATATAAAAGACAAGGAAGCTGAGGCAAAGAAAGATTAAGTGTACGGCCCAAGGTCACTCAGCTGATGAGTCACAGAACTGGCACTTGAACTGATGTCTGGGTATTCAATGATCAGAATGCATTGTATTGCTCTGCCCACAAAGGAACCATCAATATTGCTTACAGTGCTAAGTACTGACTTGATTTAAGGAGGGATTTGGGGTCATTGTCCAAGTTTTAGTTGCTGCCAATATTAGATTGTAAACTCCTCAAAGATATATTATTTTTCTATTTTTATTCCCAGTACTAACAACATTTAGCATGGTGGCTAGCACATAAATATTTGTTGACTAAATAATGCAGATACAATGATTTGATCTTCTGCATATTTATTTTCATACTTAAAAAAACACTCATGATTGAAAACCATGCATATCTTCATACCGCTGCCTGGATATTTTGGGGAAAATATTTGGCAGCCAATTTAGGCAGAAATCCTTCATTTACATTACTACGGATTCCAGCTCTCTATAGTACTCACTGTTTATTGATCTGAGAATTGTTTACCGTGATAAGGTCAGCAAAAGCAATGACTGGAGGTGGATTTTCAGCAGGAGTGATCATGATGGTAAATATCTGATTATCCAGATGGTTGTGGTCCATGTCAGAGACAGAGAAATAGAAGCTATCAGTAACCAGGTGACCATCAGTTTCAAACACAGCTGAGTATCTATAAAAAAACAAAAAGAATCAAACGAATAAGCCGCAGTGACAAGCCAGGTAAGACAGCAGCATCTTTGTTTAAAAATGGGGCCAAACAAATATATTCTTTCAACAGAGCTACAACCAGTTGCTGAAATATTTTCATACAAGTTTTTAAGAATCTGTCAAATAATACAAAGTGATTATGTACCTGATTTTCTTGTTATTGATGTCTTCCATTGTGAAATTGGAAACTTCTGAGAGCTCTTCCACCTCAGATCCTGAGGTTCTTAAGAGAGTACCATATGAGGGCAGATAATTTAACTGAATCCAGATCTCTGGGTCAGGGGAAGAATCATCCTAATGAGGCAAACATGAGGCAGGACATGAACGCACATTTGCAGGAATAAACACTTCCAGTAGCTAAAGATCTATGGGTGCTTCTCTCTCTGCTAATTGGAAAAGTCTCTTTCTCTTTGTCTTAAAGCAACATTATTTCAAACTACAATAAAAATCCCAGTGTTTATTCTTCCCCAAATTCCTCTTTGATAACATATTTTTCTAAGAGTAGCTCAAGGTAAGAGAAGGGAAATGCACTTTAGGTATGTGGCATAAAACAAAGAGATTCCCTGTTGTTATCAATACCATAAAAGCCATACAAGATTTCATTTTTAAGCTTTTAGTAAAAATAAAACTTGATCATCTATAAGTCATCAACCTGTAAACACAGATGTAGGATTTTTCTAGAGTTTCTAAGAATGTTTTGCTTTTAAGAAACAGGCAAAATTTCTTTATAACATATAATACAATAATAAAATTCCATGAAACAGAAAAGTTATTTAGCTTAGCCAATGGCTCACTTTAAGCAATGTTCAACATGATAAAATTTTAGATTAACAAAAGAATGTATGAAGTCATGGATTTCATTTTATCAGCACCAAATCTATGAATGTTCACTTCCCAAGATGCCTAATCTTAACAAAGAACATTTCTCTTTCCTTCTACATTGTTGTTGAGAAATAAAAATGACTTTCTCTGTTTCAACACAGACAATAACAACGTCCTCTTTCTTCAAGAATATTTTTGGAAATATCTGGGAGGCAGGCAACATCTTCTTATAAAGTTTCCCTGAGTCATTCATTTTTTAGGGCTGTTGATTATGAAAATGGGGGCACTCTACCCTTTACCACAGCAACAATGAAAATTAATGTTGCATGGTCACTTGTACTTTCAAAAGCAAATTTTCATGCTATGTTGTACAGTTAGTTGAGGTATGGGATCAGGAATGTGAGCACAGACACCAAGAGGGCGGGGGCCAACAGGTTTCAGTCTGTTCTCATTTCTATCCCCAGAGACCTTTCAAAGTTAGTAGTTCAGAGTCTCAATTCAAGATCACTGAATTTTCCATATTTCCTCACATCACTTGACACTAGCAAGAAAGGAACCTAAAATTCATCAAAGCTGCAAGACTTCAGAAAGTTTTCCCTAAATTTATGTTCTTTTAAACTTTCTCCACAGGGATTATCAAATACAACATATAAACTCCAAAAGACTGCTTCTTAATATTACTGTGCATTCTCTCTGAGAGAGACTTTTAAAAAGACAGCTGAGAGTTTTAAGGTGTTGTCTTCTGAATTGCTGATAAACTACAAGGACAGAGCTCCTGGCTCCTAGTTAGAATGGATAACTTCTAAATTTCACATTGACAAATTTGACCAAAACACTGCTTATTTCATGGCAGGCATATCTTACTATATATTTCAAATCTCATATAACTGCTAGGTTTGAAAAAGTAGGAAATCAGCTAGACTTTTTTCCTGAAAGTACTGTCATGATTTAAAGAAAATCACTATTTTAAGATATCCCAGTTACTGGAGGTACAAAAAATGCATAAGAATACAGACCTTGTTCTCATGTAACTTTTCTGCTCAAAGATCTTCTTATCCCTTTTGTATTAATTTATTTTTTCATTTTCTTTTCATTATTTTTACATCAATGAACCCATCATTCAACATGAGGACTAGAGCTTTGAGAATAACTAACATTTATGTATGTGGCCCTTCTTCCTGTCTCTGGGCCTCCCATCACCCTAAATCTTGTTTCTTATTTTCTTGAATTTTTAAAAATAGCTTGATATATTACTACAGAATACATATTTTTCATTTTTTTAACTTAGAAATATGAAGTTGACTTTACTCTTTTGCAATTTATTTTTTTTAACTCAGTATTAGACTGCTAAGATCCATCTATACTGTTGGACGTTGCTATAATTAATCTGTTTTTGGGTTCGCTAATATTCTGTCAAGTTAGTAGACCACAAGTTATCCATTATCTTGTGGTGGGCATTTGGTTTGTTTCAATATTTTCACTGTTACAAACAGTAGTGCTATGAACATTCTTGCACAAGTTCTTTGCTGTGTATGTGAAAGTTTCTTTTGGGTAGTAATCTAGGATTAGAATGGTTAGGGTATATGAATATTCATCTTCACGTGGCAATGCCAAATTCCTTCCCAAAGTGGTTGATCCAGTTTACGCTCCCACCAGCAAAGTAAAGAACATCCTGTGGATCCATTGTCTTCCTCACACTTGGTATAAAATGGTATATGGTTTTAATATGCTTTCCCTGACCACTAATGAAGGCAACTATCTCTTCATATGTTTATTGACCACCCGGGTTCCTCTTCTGTGGAATTCCTGTTCATGTCTCTTGCTTATTTTTCTACTTGATTATGTTTTTCTTCTTGATCTGCAGGAGTGTTATATTTCCTTTGTTATTTTTGGTTATATTTTTTGCAAATATCGTTTTCTCATTTATAGTTAGACCTTTTTGTTTCTAGTTGAAGATGTTCCGCCCTTCCTTAATATCATAAAAATATTCACTTATATTCTACAAAGATTTGTAAAATTTTACTTATGGTTTTTCAGTACTTGATCTGTCTGGAGTTAATATCTGCATAGGGTGTGAGGCAGTATACAAATTCCTTTTTTGTCATACATATAATCATTTTGTGCAGAACCATGTTTTAAAGAGTTTCTCCTATTTCCACTGCTCCGGCTTGCTATCACTGGTTGTTTTTTCTGTTTTTGTTTTTTTTTTCTTGAGACAGAGTCTCACTCTGTTGCCAAGACTGGAGTGCAGTGGTATGATCTTGGCTCACTGCAACCTCCACCTTTTGGGTTCAAGCTATTCTCATGCCTCAGCCTCCTGAGTACTGGGATTATAGTTGCACACCACCATGCTGGGTTAATTTTTGTATTTTCAGTAGAGACAGGGTTTCACCATGTTGGCCAGGCTGATCTCAAACTCCTGACCTCAAATGATCTACATGCCTCGTCCTCCCAAAGTGCTGGGATTACAGGCATGAGCCACCGCACCCAGCTAGCATCTCTGTTTTATATTACAGTTCCATGTGTGAGTCTGCTTTTAGATTGTCTAATATATTCCTCTGCTACACTATTTTAAATGCTGTATATTTCATACATGTTGGTATCTGGTAAGGTAAATCCCCTTGCCCTCCTACTATTCTTTTTCAGAATGTTCATTGTTTGTTTTTGTTTGTTTGTTTGTTTTTGAGAAAGGGGCTTGCTCTGTCATCCACCCTGGAGCAAGTGCAGAGTGTAGTGGTCCAATCAAGGCTCACTGCAGCCTCAACCTCCTGGGCTCAAGCAATCCTCCCACCTCAGCCCCCAAGTAGCTGGGACTACAGGCATGAGCTAACATGCCTGGATAATTTTTGTATTTTTGTAGAGACAGGGTCTTGCCATGTTGTCCAGGCTGGTGTTCTTTCTTACATATTTTAGAATCAGCTTACTAAGTTCCATAAAAAGTCCATTAGGCTTTTGATTGGAACTGAATTGAATTGAAAGATCGTTTGGTGAGGGAACTGATGCCTTTTCAATACTAAATGTTCCTACTCATGAATATGGCATGTCTTTTCATTTATTTAATATGTTTTAAACGTCTGTCAATTAAATGTTATAATTTTCCCTGTAAAAATACTGCCTGGTTTTTGCTAGATTTAGACCAGGGGACATGCTTTTTTCTTAATGCTATTATGGTAAGAGCTTTTTAGTTATATTTACTGGCTTTTTTCTTTTCTTGCTTATATATAGAAATGCTATTGCTGTCTGTTGATCTCATATCTGGCTCCTTGATAAATTCTCCTTTTTTTCTAATACTTTTTGTCAAGAGATTATTTTCTACATAGTCAGTCATAGCATCAATTTTCCCTAGAAGTTACATAACTTTTGTTACATTTACTCATATGTATGTAATATGTAATGTTATTATACACAGAATCATATTTCAAATAATTTTATTTTTGGCTGGTTCATAGAAATGCTATTACCGTTTTAAGATTAATTTTATCCTCCCCATATTACATATGGGAAAACCGAGGCCTAGAGAGTTTAAGTAACTTGCTAAGGGTCACAATGCTAGTAAGTGGTGAGCTTGGATTAAGATCCATTCATTTTAACTCCAGAACCCATGCTGTTCTTTTCCTGTTTACTCGCAGCGCATAGCAAACTGTGTATATAAGACCACTGCTAAGAAGTAAATTACACAAAATCCAACTTTTGCCTTTTTGTCTCCTCCAACATTGTATCACTCTCTTCCAGTTAATAACACTTAAACTAAGAACAGACTCATCTGTTCCTAAACCTTCATACTCTGCCCCATTTGTGACTAGGATTTCAGATGGCTTTTCCAATCTTTCTGGATGTTCACTGAAAACTTTCTAACTATGCATATCTGGAAAAGTTTTTCCATGACTCTTAGTACAAAATCCTGCTACAACCCTCAGAGAAAGTTAGTGTATAACCTACCTAAGTCTTTAAAATGTATGCTATGCTTTCAGCAGGCTAGAATAGTTCTTTTGGAGTTTTTCTGCTCTGGTGGGTAAATTCACATTCAATCAATTTCTGAAAATACATGTTCAGTTGCCAATGGGCTTGCATTTTGATATGCAGCTTATAATATGCAGTTAATGGGCAGGAACTGCTCCTGGAGCGCTATTTTGGACTGTGAAACAGTTTTCAAGCCCTGGTGATCGTCTGATTAAATCTGAATTCATACATTTTTATGAATTCACGAGTTTCATAAGATTCAAAAAACCATAACTTACAGTAAAAATCACCTGTCAATTAAAAACAAAAAACAAAATCAAAGCTGTTCTGAAACTAGAATAGACCCGTGAGAAGAATTAGGGTGGAATGCAGTTTCCCATAACTGAAGAAAGGACCATTTGAGGGGAAAATCTGTGTAAAAGCAATTGTTCCCAGGCTAATGCTTGATCTTACATGCTGCTATTCAGGACTACATTTTATAGTGAGATTCTTCAGCCCAGAAAAGGGTTACTTAAAAGTATACGGCATTAAAAAAATAAAAGTCTAGGTCATTAGTTGGAACTTTAAGATTAGTAAGGGAAAAATTCAATATGATTAGCATTCAGATAATCATTCTTCCTTTCAAGGCATTGTAAAAACTAGTCATTATTATGTTTACATAGAGAGCACATATCTGCTTACAACATACATAACTGTAAAATAAAATTAATCATCCTCATTATCCTTAGCTTCTGAGGTAGAATCAAAGGAAGAAGATGAGTTTAATTACCCAGGATCACTTATAAAGTTAGGGCCAGACCGGGAAACAAACTCTAGTCCTTGATCCTCTCCTTGGCCTCCTAATTACACTGCTTCTTGTGGGGCACAAGAAGGAGGGTGAGTCAGTGAACTGGCTGGGAAATCTGACAGAGAGGCACTGCTGCAGGGATTTTTCAGCATTCCATCTAGACTAGACCTGAGACAGAAACTGATGACAAGTGGGCTTTCTCTCAGGGGCTGTGAAACATCATTACCTATTAGTCATTGATCACATAAGCTCTAAAATGTTTTTTTCCTAAACTTCCCACTGGGAATATAATGAATGGAGCTTAAACAATGGGAACTTGGGCTTTTATGACACTAGGCCCCTCTTCTGTTGACAAACACCCATCCCTACACATACTCATTGTGTTTTCTCATTCACTTGTCTGCTCATGAGACACTGGAAGAAGCAGGATAAACAGCATAACTACTCCTAACAGTAGAAGGTAGGGAAGCTGAGAAAAATGTTCTTTACGTGACCATATACCTGCTGCCCCAAATATTCAGCCATGGCATTGCTGCCCAGTCTGCCCTATCAGAAGGTGCGGTGGAGAACAAATATAGCAAATGGAAGAACTTACCACGTAAGCAAGGTGTGACCTAGTGATTATGGCTGTGCTTTTACTGGCAACAGTAATGCTCAGAGAGGAGCCAGCAGCCAGTCGAGGCCCTCGGTCTTCTGACAGGGACACCTCTACTCTCACCTCCAGCATTGTCACTGTGAGGCCATCTGTGACTGAGATCTCCATGCTGTCTTCCCGGGTAGAGGAACCATCATGTATATACTGTAGAGCATTTTTCTCAACATCCTCATAGGTGAAAGTGTCACCTTCCAAGAATAAAACAAATTGCAAACAAGTTGCTTCTGGGAATAATGCTTTTCATTATATAGCACCTTTGTTTTCAGGACTTTAAGGTTCATATAGGATCATAACTCAGGGAGTTACAGGCTAATCCAACTACTCACCTACTGTAGGATTCCCTTTACACCACCGTTGAAAAAGGGTAATTAGTTTCTCCACTTTTCAAGGTGGGAGGATCATTGTTTTACAAGATAGCTAATTCCACTGAAGATAGCTCTCGGTTTGTTTTTAAGTTCTTAATCATATTGAGCTAAAATCTGCCTCTATAATATCTAGTCATTATTCCTAGTTCTAGAAAAATAAAGAACAAGCCTCTATTCTTTATGACAGCTCTTTTGGAATCTTATCTTGATACTGAAAATTTTTTGAAAAAGTTAAGAAAATAAATTATACTTGATGAACCTTTAAGAAGTTTTTGCTTTATTTGGAGTTTTTAAAATTAAAAATGAAAAAAATATACTTTAAGTTAGAAACCTAAACTGTGCAGTCTGGAGTACTAATTCATGAGAAATTTGATCAGCATTACGTAAAAAAAAATTTCAAGTTCACATACCTTTGTGGAAAATGTGAATAAATAAAATTTAAGATATTTTTTATACTGCAGGATTCATTTTAGTATATAAGTATTAAAGCTTCTCAAACTTGTCATGGAACCCTTTTTATGAGAAATGCCTCTTAGTGCCATGAGCCCTAATGATTTCACAGAACACAGTTGTGAAATTGCTCTTCTTGGATATTATATTCAACTCTATCTTTTGATAGATTATTAGTTCTAATAACTAGTGCTATGTATTGAGATTGAAGAATTTACTCATTCTGTCTATTCATCTTCTAAGCCTTCTGTCTCAACACTGTGTTAATGTATTTTACTGGTGCTAGTGGCATTATGCCTATGAAAACGTAATAAAACTAACTTTTTATCAACACCTTTAGATTTTATATGTTAACTGCACATATACAGAGTAAATGCAATGTTAAAGAAATTAGACAATGACTGTTATGTTCCTAAAGTAGTCCCCTGGGAATGTTTCAAATCTATTCTAATGACATTTCTTTAGTTCAGTAAATTTTTGAGTCTACCTTTGTGACTCCCAAATGCTTACTGGTTGTTCTTTAAAATTCCATCTACCATCAGTAGCAAAGATTAGCCCACCAGTGATATTCAGAAGGATGGATTACTGCATCTCTAAAAGGAATCATACAAAGGTTTTGAGAAAGTAGAGATTGTTGGAAGAACATATAGCATCCAGAGGTGGGTACTTTGAAAAGGACAATATTGACTTCAATGCATAAGGGCTGACTATTAAAAAATTAGATTCACTTGTGTTCTTTGTGTTTTTCTGTACCTTCTAAATAATAAACATATATTATTTTTTATAATCAAAGGAAGCACAATAAGAGTTATTTTGGAAAGCCGATCACATTACCACACTGTTATATCACATAGATAATACTTCAAAAATGTGTTCCTTTTTTTAATGGATGAAGATAGATGTAGTTAACACTATCAGAGTCACAGTGCTAAAAATATTGTGAAGATTCACATACCAAATTAAGACCGATTCATCTCCACGAACAGTGCTAGGAAAGTGGCAGCTGATCCCTCATATGGTGTCATTTTGAATGCATTTACTCCAAGTTTCAGAAATCACCCATTTCACCTATAGTTTAAGGAACTGGTTTCACAGGGTTCAAGGTGGGGCCGGGGGCAGGTGTGGGGCAGGGATGGAAGTGGGAACACGAAGAAGTCTCAAATATCAAAGCCAATGAAACTACACACAAAATAGCTCCTCATAGTCTGTATCACAAAGACGCTTTGCTCTCGTCTGAGACACATAACAACTGATTGTAGAGCAAAAAATCCTCCAAGCAGGTCAGTGACAGAGTGTGTAGGTGTGTAGCTACCTGTGGCCATCGGCCTTCGGAACTCAGCTGTATGCTTAAGAAGCACACCATGCTGTGGAGGTCTCCGAAGCTCAAAGAAGAGTTCTTTGGGCGCTGTCTCAGCATCTCTTACTACCACCTGAAGTCCTGCAGCAAGGAGAAGGAAGTGTGGTGAGAGAGAAAGCGTATGTTAAAGAGGATAGACTATATATTAAAACCGCAGGCCAGGCTAGGAGTCATGCTGTGGGTAATCTGATTGTTATCAGAAAGCACTGCTTCATTCCAATCAGGCACAAAAGAGTAAAAACAGATAATACAGTCAATTCCCACACTGCAAGTAGGTTCTTCCAAAAGTTCATGTAAGGTAGTTCTGAATTTAGAACACCTTTTTTCTTCCATACAAATGACAGCATGCACAGAGGAAGCCCACAGGTAGGTCAACCCTGACTAGCTGAGTTAGATTTTCTTCCAGAAAATCCTCCTATAAATTGTTTGGCATTTCATTGTTTTGTCCCTTCTTATTTTTCTAAAGCTACAAAGAGCCAAGTGAGCAATGATCACAAAGGTAAGGTGCAGGGTTAAAGTGACAGGCGTCCTTGTACACATGGCTTATTTGTAAGTTTGGTAAAAATTAATTTTAGGCCAAACCCCATATGTAGAAACTGGATAAGGATCTCTAGAACACACCTAACAAAAATCACAATACCTACTGTTTATTAGTAAAATGTTCTTGATAAAAGAATACATTTCTAAAGATTAAATTCACTAATTAGTACATATAATTATATACAAAATAACTGGGTCAACTCTAGTTCTTCACAACTTCTGAAGCTTCTTGTGACCTGATATTTCTCCTGCTACTCTTCACTTTCTAAATAGAAACAAGAGCTGCCATTGAAATCCTGCTCCCCTCTATGTTCTTCTCGTCGCTCTATTACTTTATATTTTAGTGATGGCATCAAAGCAAACTCCCGGAAAATCAGTTCCGTGTTGTGTTCCACCACTGAACACTGGCCTCTGAAGGCTTCATTTCCTTCTCTCTGTGCGGCTTCTGTTTGCATAGAAATGGGCAGGAGGAAGGATACAGGTGAGAATGCAGGCAACTTCTGGAAGAAGAGTTTGCTTTTTTGGCAACCATCAAGAGGTTTGAAGAGGGGCAGCAATATGATCCCATTTCCAAAGCCATGTTTCTATCAGGCTCCCAGTTCTTACCTACAGAAGTGCTGCCTCCTGGGCTGACCGCCAGCCGTGGAGCTGTGACCTGGAACACTGGCAGTTGCTGATCACTGGGAAGTAAGTGAATGGTGAGGACCATCTCCGGACTTGTGTGTTCTCCATCCGAAACTAAAAAGGATAAATGCACACACACACAGAGACACACACACACACAGAGACACGCACACACACACACGAATCAACTTGTAGTCTGGTCCTCTTCAGGCAGTTTCCACAAATATGTAGCTAGAAACTTTTTTACACTACTTTAACCTTTGAAGAGATGCTTACAGATGAAGAAAGTAAGCAAGCAAGATACTGTGAGCTATTCTTTTTTCTATGGATAAGAAAAAAGATAAAGAACCATAATAACAAAATCATTCTAAGAGGCTACTTTCACAACAAAGGTGATCTTGATAAATGTTAGTGGAAAGGAAGGTAACACAAAATCTGCACCCATAGATGCTACTGGTAAAGGCTTTTGATTATGGAAATATTTCTTGATTCAATTCATTCCCTTATTATTCCAAATAAATATTTTCTTTCATGAACTCTTTTAGAAGTGGCATGTCTATGTCTCATTAGAAAAGAATACTTTTGGCCGGGCACAGTGGCTCACACCTGTAATCCCAGCACTCTGGGAGGCCAAGGCAGGAGGATCACGAGGTCAGGAGATTGAGACCATCCTGGCTAACACGATGAAACCCCATCTCTACTAAAAAATACAAAAAATTAGCCAGGCATGGTGGCGGGCACCTGCAGTCCCAGCTACTCAGGAGGCTGAGGGAGGAGAATGGCGTGAACCTGGGAGGCGGAGCTTGCAGTGAGCCGAGATTGCACCACTGCACTCCAGCCTGGGCGATACAGCGAGACTTCGTCTCAAAAAAAAAAAAAGAATACTTTTTGAAAGGACAGACAATACCCATACCAATGTCTCTAATGTCATTAGTTTGGAAGTAAGCAGATCCATTTTTACTTGGTCATGATGCACAATGACATAAATAGTGAACAAAACAGTGACCTTAAGATTTTATTTCCCTGGATTTTTTGACATCCAAGTGAACACCCATCTCTGAGAAAAATACGAGAGCAGAATTGCCTCACCCTTGATGCTTATTTCCACTTTTCCATAACTTAACACCCTATCTTTTCCCCAAAAGCCAGTTTTGGAGGGACATTTGCATCATCAGCTCATCAATGTGTTTATCTGTAGTGGTCTTTAAGAAAACTGCACTGTTAATTATTTTAAATGTGTGATAAGCTTGTCTATGCGTTGGTTATGAGAAACTAGTTTCCTTCCTCACTTTCTTCTGGACTTACTAACAAGTCAGCAAGAATCTTGCTTAAGCAAACTCAAGCATTGCTCAGCGACGTGTAGTAATGATTCTATTCAAGTTTTAGATTTGTCTTTCCCTTGAGACAGATCTGAAAGATATGGTTAAATTTTATAAGGTACATTCCATGTCTTGGAGATGTTCAGAAACAGCCCTATTGAAGGTAAGACGACATTATCCATGTGAGAATGAAGGTTTTATGGCTCTGGTCATTCAGACAAGTGTCAAAATTATTGTCATTGCTTCTTTACATTCGATCTCCTCTCTGGATCTTCAAAAATAGGCACAGATGGTTCTTAATTATTGGGGATTTGGTGACAAGCATACAAACTTTTTCATAAGTTTTAGTGGATTCAGGATTCTCTGATGTCTCTGTAATCTAAGTTAAGAACTAGTTGCAAAATGCAATTTTATTTTACTTTATATTTTACATTAGTTTTATTTCTGAGTGGGAATGTCTTAGTCCATTTTCTGTTGCTTATAACAGAAAACCTAAAGCTGGGTAATTTATGAGAAGAGGAATTTATTTCTTTCACATATGAAGGCTGGGAAGTCCAAGGTTGAGGAGGTACATTTGGTGAGAGCCTCCTGGTGTTGGGGACTCTGTGAAGAGTCGTGAGGCAGTGTAGGCAGTCACGTGGCGAGGGGGCTGAGCTTGTGATTTTAAGTCTCTTGTTCTCTTTTTAGAAAGCCACCAGCTCCCCTCCCATGATTAACCATTAATCCACTAATCCATTAATGATTAAACGATTCATGAGGGCAGAGCCTTCAGGTTTCAATTACCTTGTAAAAGCCCCACCTCTCAATACTGCCACATTGAGGATTAAGTTTCAACATGAGTTTGGGAAGGGACATTCAAACCATACCAGGGAGGAAGTCCAGGAAGCTTTCAACATCCTTATTTTACAGGAGGAGGGAAAAGGTACAAAATTAAAGAGCTTTGGTCACATCATACAGCTGTTTAGTGTGAACAAGGCATATTCTTGACTCTGTAAGTAAGTGGAAAAAAGCTATTTTCTGGTGCATATTACATAACTAGCTATCACTTGGGTGCAGGGTTTTGCAAGCAATCATATAAACTTCCAATCAAAATGTCAGCAACTGCATATTTATCCCTCTCTTTAAGGAATGTCTCTAATTTCTTTGAGAAACAGTCAAATGCCTTTTTGGGCTAAATGCCCCCTGTGAGCACCACTTGCCTTAAGTGTGTTCCTTGCTCAGAACTGCTCTCCAGAGCTTCTGCATTTGTCTTAAAGTCAGTCAGGTCCCAGGAACATCAGCCTTCCTTCTCATCTTAGCTGATTCACCAAAATGGGTGGTTCTCCTTCATTCTACAAATTAATGTCAGCTCTTGGGCTTTTTCCTGCCTTATTCATTAACTGTCCAATTTAAAATTCTCTCTCACAAAACTCTCCAAAAGGACATGGCTTTCTACTAGATACCAAGGATTTTTCTTCTTTAAAATCAATAAAAAAGGAACATCTGGCAGAAGCAAGATAATTTAACGTCAGCCCAAGGTCTAGGCCCATGGACTGTATAATAGGTTCAAGATCATTTAACTTAAAGTCCTAGACAAGTTAATTGTTAACCCTTCACCTACTCAAGCTTTCAGGTAAGAGTTGAGGCTTGGAAACCAAAATGGCATACTACCATGACACTCACTTTTCATAACCAACACACATACATGTCAGACTAAACTAGCTATTCCATGCTCATGCTCTAAGTCAGAAACTTGTATTAAAATCCTGCTTCTACTGTCTACCTGCTGTGGAAATCTGAGCAGATCACCTACTTTTTTTTTGAGACAGGGTCTAACTCTGTCACCCAGCTAGAGTGCAATGGCACAATGATGTCTCACTGCAGCCTCAACCTCCCCAGTTCAAGCAATCCTCCCACCTCAGCCTTCTGAGTAGTTGAGACTACAAGGAATATTACTATGTGCGTGGGCTGGTCTTGAACTCCTGGGCTCAAGGAATCCTCCCTCCTCACACCTCCCAAAGTGCTGGGAGTACAGGTGTGAGCCACTGCACCTGGCCAGGTTATCTACTCTTAATGACTTGGTATCCTTAGGTTTAAAATGCTGAAAATAATATCCATCCTTAAAATATTGTTATAAGAATTAAATAGTACAATTTTTATTGTAAATTGTTTTATAAAATATAAAAATCTGCTATATATCATTACTGATTGTATGAATTATGTAGAGGCCTATGACTAGAAATGAGCTGATACTGGGTTCATATCAACAGTAACACAACACTGAAATTTACTATTGATTCAAGAGTGATTTTTAATCCTCATAGAAGAAAGGAAGAGCTGGGAGTTATAGAGAGGCAACTCTACTGCTAACATTTTTCCCTCCATGAAATGTAACAGTGTGCATGGATGGTTGATTCTAATGGAATAGTCAATCCCATCTAAACAGCAATTTAATGATGCTATTTATGGTCAATCATCCTCACTATAGACCTAAACAAGAAAGAAGCTTATCCTATGGTGGCCCAGCATAGATACCAGGTCTGACTCTGCTTTTGCTGATTGGCATCCTGCTTCTATTGCACTATGAGCTAAAACTAGGAATGCAGAGGTCTTCCACACCCAAGTTTCTCGACTCGCCTCTGGGTAGTAAGCCTTTTCCCTCCAGTAACAAGGGATTCCATGAATGGCTCTATTCAAGACTTTTATACAACTACTGTTTATTAGCTAAGTATAATATAGTAATGATTATGTAGCAATAATCATTCTTGGAGCTTCATATTTATTATTATTATTATTATTATTATCCCCATTTAAGAATGAGGCATTCAGGCACAGAGATGTAAGAAACTTTCCCAGGGCAAGCTGAACCCCAGGTCATCTGGATGCAGGGCTTAGGATCTTAGTTACTATTAACTCTTTAATGGATATTAGGACACGTTGAAATTGGGCTTAAACATTAATTTCTTTTTTTTTTCTTGACATAGGGTTTCACTATTGTCCAAGCTGCAGTGCAGTAGTGCAGTCATAGCTCACTCCAGCTTTGACCCCCTGGGCTCAAGGGATCCTCCTGAGTAGCTAGGACTCCAGGCATGTGCCACCATCATCCAGATAAGTTGTTTTTTTTTTTTATAGACAAGGTCTTGCATTGTTGTCCAGGCTGGTCTTGAACCCCTGGGCTTAAGTGATGCTCCCCCTTCAGCCTTCCAAAGTGCTGGACTACAGGCATAAGCCACCATGCCTGGCTCTTAAACATTAACTTTTAGCATCATTGGTAGATTTTTTTCCTATGACTATAAAGTTAAGCTATTACTATTTAACTAACCATTTGTTTATTTTAGAAGAAATTTGTTTTAGAAGAAAAATTATATAATTTTTAAGTAGTTCTTAGAAAATAGCTAAAAATAATGATGATGGGAACAAAAAGAAAGAACTAATAAGGAAAGAAAAAATTTCACTTTCTAGTAAAATTTAGATGAATCTTTACCTGTGAAGTGGAATTTCACTGATTCTGGGAGACCTAAAAGAGTAAGAGAGACAATCAGTATATTAAACACTTTGGGATCAGAGAGAGATAGGAAAGGTACAAAACAAAGGGCAGAGGTTAGAAAGCTAAAGAATGTTTTAATCTAAATTATTCTTTTTTAAGGAAAGATCACCAGGTCATTTGCTAATGTTATGTTGAATTTAATGGTGTCAACATTAATTTTAAATAGCAAAAAGGACCACATAGTGGAATAATTTTATATCACAGCAGTTAGCGTGATTTATAATACATTCATTCAGAACCCATTTTATCAGTACATAAAATCCTACAAATCGGTGAATGCGGGTGAGTCGTATATCACTGACAGGGCTCTCAGGTGGGTCAATTCCATTGTAGAACTGAGTGATGCCGAGACATTGATTTACACACTGTAACCATGTGAGAGATTTATCTTGCAGCATTTATCCCATAGATAATACAGCATAGGACTCTGCTCTCTCTGAACAGGCTCTAGGAACTCGGGCGAGTTTAGTGGATGACTTCAACCACGGCTGACATGTTTTCTTTCCCTCTAATCCCAGGATATCCTGTGTTTCTTATAAAGTAGGACTTGTAACATAGGGGTTACAGTCCCATAAACATTTTCATGGGCTATTAGTTATCCAGTTACTAAACACTGTGTACAGACACTAAAGAGGAAGCCTATACCCACCGTTAGAGATTTTTAATCTAATTGGGGAGTTAACTGTTTTCTGGGCGATTAAACTTATATTAAATAATGGCAAACATCATTTTAAATGTTTACCATAATCAAAAAAGTCTAAAATTACTTAAACCATGTTCAACTCACCATAAGAAATCACCACTTTTGTGTATGAATAAAGCTACTGTATAAAAAGAATACCCTATATCCATGGTGTTATGTAGTACACACACCTTAAAGATCATAAAGAAATAAGCACTAGTGGCTGGGAGCGGTGGCTCATGCCTGTAATCCCAGCACTTTGGGAGGCCAAGGCAGGTGGATCACGAGGTCAGGAGTTCAAGACCAGCCTGACCAATATGGTGAAACCCCGTCTCTACTAAAAATACAAAACTTAGCCAGGTGTGGTGGCACCCATCTGTAATCCCAGCTACTCGGGAGGCTGGGGCAGGAGAATTGCTTGAATCTGGGAGGCGGAAGTTGCAGTGAGCCAAGATCATGCCACTGCACTCCAGCCTGGGTGACAGAGTGAGACTCCATCTTAAAAAAAAAAAAGAAAAAGAAAAGAAAGAAATAGGCACTAATATTTTTGGAATAGTCAAAGGCATAAAAATATTTAAGGGTAGGAACATAAAACTCCTGCTTTCTGGTCAGCAACCTTGATGACTGGATCAAGGGAAGAGATAAGGTGGCAGGGATTAAGGGTATGCTGGGCTTTGTGGAAGGGCACACACTAGCTTTAATGAGAAACTTAGTTATTCTTCCATTCAGACTTTCCTTCCATTAAAAAGGTGTCTTCTACCAAATTCTGGTTTTATCCCAAAAGGTTGCCTGCATGCCCATGGCTACATGAAACCTTCCCTGAGGTACTGCAGGACCCTCACTGGCCTCCCCTTACCCTCGTGCCATCCACTCTGGCCTCCTCATCAAGTCCATTGACATCACTGCAGTCAAAGAGTTTCTTTTGAAAAGCCATTCCCTAGTTCCCTATACCTGAAAACTTCCACTGGGTTCCTCTTGATGTTGGGATAACAACCCAAATCCTTACAGGCTTCGAGGGTCTGTCAGGTATGACCTCTGTCTCTCCCACCAGATGCATCCCTGCTCTGCCTGACCCTTCACATTTCAGACACAAGGACACCACATTCTCTCCTTCCCCAGGCCTCTGTACCTGGAGCTAGTGCTCTTCCTTCAGGGACATTTTCCTGACCATCCAAATACATACACTTTTCCTCGTCAGCTTCTACCCATCCCTCCACTGCCAGTATCTTTACTGAGCTCTCAGTCTAGGTCAGTCTGATTATGTGTAATTCCACCGCTAATCTTTCTCCCTCTTCCTCAGAGCTCTTATCCCAGACTGCAATTAAATATTCATTCCTGGGGTTATTTATCAAATTATCTCTCTATACCTCCCTTAAACCACCAAGAGCAGAATCCATGCCTCTTTTTGCTTGCCACTGTATCTCCAAGGCCTCATTCAGTGATTGGCACATAGGAGGCACAAAATAAAGATTTACTGAAAGTATGCCTCAATGCATGAATAAATGGAAAAAAAAAAAGATGGAACTGAGTTCAAGTTACATATTGGCTGACAGGTCTCAAGCTATTTTGAATAGCTAGAAAGCAGGGGCACCAAAAGGTCCAGAGGACTGCAGGGAGAGTTAGGGCGAGCCTGTCATGTAGAGCCACAGAGAGCAGTTGGGTGCCTCAAAGCAGAGAGGAGAGCATTACCAGCGAACGAGAAGGCCATGAGCTCCTGGAGGTGGGGTGCTGCCAGGGGAGGGCGGTACATGACTTTGCCCTGGTTAATATCCTCTTGTGTGAAATACCGGATAGGAGAGTGAGGGTGGTCCCGGTGCTCGATGATACCTGGGAGGAAGAGATTTGGCCTCAGCATCAACAGTAATTCTCATCACTGACTGAATGACTAGAGCCATAGAGCCTGCTCTTCCTGTTGGTGGGAGTCTGACATTCTTCGGAAACTGACTGTTCTCAGGTTGCTCTTGGTATGCCACTCTCTGGTTATTTAAGGAAAGGGCAAATCTGAAACCCAAATGAGTATTGACTGAGATTCATGAAATACCAACCACAGTGTGATGGTTAGTACTGACTATCAACTTGATTGGATTGAAGGATGCAAAGTATTGATCCTGGGTGTGTCTGTGAGGGTGTTGCCAAAAGAGATAAATATTTGAGTCAGTGGGCTGGGAAAGGCAGACCCACCCTCAATCTGGGCGGACACCATCGAATCAGCTGCCAGCATGGCTAGAATATAAGGCAGGGAGGCTGGGCGTGGTGGCTCATGCCCATAATCCCAACACTTTGGGAGGCTGAGGTGGGTGGATCACCTGAGGTCAGGAGTTCAAGACCAGCCTAGCCAACACGGTGAAACCCTGTATCTACTAAAAACACAAAAATTAGCCGGGTATGGTGGCACACACCCGTAATCCCAGCTACCCGGGAGGCTGAGGCAGGAGAATCCCTTGAACCCAGGAGGTGGAGGTTGCAGTGAGCTGAGATTGCACCACTGCACTCCAGCCTGGTTGACAAGAGTGAAACTCCATCTCAAAAATAAATATATAAATTAAAAAACTAAAGCAGGTGTAAAAACATGAAAAGACTAGACTGGCTTAGCCTCCCAGCCTACATCTTTCTCCTGTGCTGGATGCTTCCTGCCCTTGAACATCGGACTCCAAGCTCTTCAGTTTTGGGAGTCAAACTGCCTGTCCTTGCTCCTCAGCTTGCAGATGGCCTATTGTGGGACCTTGTGATTGCGGGAGTTAATACTTAATAAACTCCCCCATATATATATATATATGTGTGTCCTATTAGTTCTGTCCCTCTAGAGAACCTTGACTAATACACATAGTAAGATGCATACTACTGCCCCTACCATAGCCTAGACCAGGTAATTTACCAAAAGTCACAGACTTGGTAATGTAATTATGAGATTCTCTCAGTTGAGTTTCAATTCAAAGGTCGTTGAGAAACTGGCACAGATTGTTCTGCTGGTAAGGCTATAAAAAGATTTTTCTCAATCTAACTTCTTTCCTTCAGAAACTCCTTAGACTCTGCAATAATCTTTGGCTACAGTAACATGGGTCTTGATTATTCTAAGAACTGAATTTGTAATTATCACTCTGCTTGTGATAAATGCTGTAGGGGCTGCAGATTTGCCTGTTGTTTCTAAATTTTTCAGGTATAGAACTAATGTTGTGATCATTTCTCATGTCCTATTCACTCCTTAAAAGGAGGGCACATGTGAGGCTTGATGTTGAACTAATTCACCTTCTGCAGGGCTGAGAGGGCAAAAACCATTCTCCAGAAGACAGCCCAGGCTGCTAGTTTGAAAGGGCTCCATCTCGACTCTGGCAATGTAGGGAGAACCGTTAGCTATGACTTAGCAGATTACAAAGGTGAGGGATGACTTTTAGACTTTTAATTTCTTTGGACTTTGTCAAAAGGATAATGGAATTTAATTTTTTGACTTTTCTCTCTCTTTGAGAATTTCATAATGTGACAGGATTACATTTGGGGCAGTGGTTAGTCTTGGGAGAACAGTCCCAGATGTGGGAGCAGAATTATCTTAATAGAACCTGATCTTCTTTCTGTGAGAAGCAGCCGCACCTCTATTGGACCTTGATGTCATTTGGATCTGTGTCCCCACCCAAATCTCATGTTCAATTTTAATCCTCAATGTTGGAGGCAGGGTCTGGTGGGAGGTGACTGGATCACAGGTGCAGTCTCTAATGGTTTAACACCATCCCCCTGGGTGCTGTCCTGGTGATAGTGAGTGAGTGAGTGAGTGAGATTTTAAACAAAATCTGGTCATTTAAAAGTGTGTGACATCTCCCTCACCCACTTTCCTCCTGCTCTGGCCATGTAAGATGTACCTGCTTCCCCTTCACCTTCCGCCATGATTGTAAGTTTCCTGAGGCCTCCCCATCCATGCTTCCTGTATAGCCTGTGAAACCATGAGCCAATTAAACCTCTTTTCTTTATAAATTACCCAGTTTCAGTTATTTCTTTATACCAATATGAAAATGGACTAACACAGGCATAGGCTTATTAGTTAAGTCCAAAGTCAAGAGATCTAAAGGCTGGTGACTGATGGCAGGGCCCCAAATCTCCTCTGACTATAGTTCTACATTCTCATGTTCCCAGATAGGAGGAGGAGTAATGTATCCAATCGGGGAAGGAACTGAATATGTGTGGCTCAGCCCTCTTTGGGCTCCCTGGCAGAACTCCTTATCCTGAACATATGCTCATTCTTGTCCTTTCTCCTGTCATAACCTTACTAGGGCAGGCTCTGATCCTACAGAGACAATGGCTATGTGTCCAGTTCTGCCAGTACATGGGAGGGGAGCTCAACCCAGTAGCATGTACATTCTCCATCCAGCATGCTATGCTATGTCAGTGCCAAAGACATCACATTCATTGCCTTCTGACCATAGTCTTTTTCTCTCTCAATTAGTTCTAAACTAGAAGACAGGAGCAAGAAATATGAATAATCATTATTCCTTGAAACCTCAACAAATATCTCTATGTATACAAGCAGACAAAACTCCAGAGATATTAAGACTGGTAAAAAACTAGAAGACAATAATATCACTCAAAAGATCATTTACTGCACATCTTACCTTGATTTGGATGCAGAGGTAGAGTGATATTGTAGACAATCTGTCCACTTGGCTTCTCAGAGTTTATAAAGGAGAGGGAATGAGGCTGAATAACAGTCAGGCCATCTTCTCTAGCCTAAACAAAGTTTAAGAAGGAAGAGGAACACATGGTATGAAAAACAAAAGCCAGAGGCAAAAACAGACCTTATTAAGAAAAAAAAAATTGCTCTGGGCTTTTAAATTAGTCACACTTAGTCAAATTTTCGAGAGTTCAAAAGAAGGATCTGGTCTCTTGCATTGCAGATTTTTCCCAAGCCTCCCCTCCTAGGTTTAGAGAGTCCTTTTCAGGTTTTCTTGTACTCTAGTCTCCTCTCCCCCAACTGCCCGCAGGGTTACACCAGTGCACGTGGTGGGGATTCTGATATTACTTTTTTCCTAGGTGGAACACGTTTGCAAACGAGGCATCCCAGCTGGCTATTCTACTATCTTGCTACTCACAGCTGGCTCATTGTGTCTCTCCTCTAACTTTTTGTTTTCTTTAAGAGACAGGGTCTGGCTCTGTCACAGGCTGGAGTGCAGTGGTCATAGCTCACTGCTGCTCCTCTGACTTAATAGGCTAAGTTGAATCTGGCTAGAAGTTCTAAGGACTCAGCTGAGATATTGAAGTCTCTGCCCCAAGAAGTTCTTCAGAGCATTGTCCCCCAGGTCCCCAGTTTTGCTAATGGAAACTGTGATGACTTCTGGTAACAAAGGGCTAAAAGTGAACCCACCCCAAACACCAAAAAAGGCTCACCATTTGCATTCAGAGGTTTAAGAGGTATTTGTTTATTAAAGCACATACAATAGCCAGTATTTCCCTTTTTCTCCATTCTACTGGTCAAAAGAACTAGATACTGCTTTTTCTCTTCCAGCTTTCAGGACCCAGTGAATGAATGAGGCAATGTTAATCAGAGGGCTGATGCGAATGTAGCTTTTACTATCCCTTCCCCTGTGTACATCCATAACTCACTAACAGTGGCAACACTTAAAAAACAAAAAGGAGAGCTTCAGACTCCCATTGCTAGGCATGGTGGTGGGTTGGGGACAGCAGCAAAAACAGTGTGGAGAGGAGAAAAGGGAAACTAGCCTGAGCTGGGGCCCCTCGCCTGGGTCAGGCATGCTGTTGTAAAACAGAACAAAAACATCCAGCTCATCATGGGCTCTTCCTAACTGACCCCTGAAGGTGGGTTAGAGTGTGACATGCTCTCCTGCTCTTTGAAGCCCTCATTCTTTCAGATGGAATCTCCTCATTTAGAAAGGGATTAAGCAGGGCTCAGTAATGCTCATAGAGGAGGGTGTGGTGTTCTTCCTTTAACCATGAAAAGATTGTAGGTTGCAGTTGCTTTGTAATTGTCCCCAAGGCGTATTTGTCCTGGGGAGAGGCAGAATTTGCAGGTTAGAACAATCCCCCTATAGTAAAGAGTCGTATTTCAGGCCCTTGCTCAGGTCTGGAATGTAATGAGCAAGGAAAATTAGAATTGCGAATAGCAGCTGGTCTCTCACCCTAATATAAAACAAGTAAGGACAACAAATTAAAACTATATGCCCTATATAAGGTGTTACTTTCCAATACATGTTTGTACACACCTATAAACATGTACACATGTGGGTACAACTAACAGACAAAAAAGTATAGGCTCTGTACCTTGTTTGGTACTGTTTGCTACCTTTTAATATCAAAACTATCATAATAACTGAACATTCTCAGAGTACCATGCGATATTCTGAAAATCTAGATGTCCTTAAAATAATAAAGTGATAAAAAGAGGGAATTATTGTGGACATGGCACTGTGGGAAGGGAAATATGTTCCAGCCAAGATAACAGTCTATTTTGAAATTTATTGATACTATTTTTCTCCTAATAGAAATAGATACTACATATAAAAAGGACTGATTCCATGAGGAAAGCAATATTGAGTTTGAGATATATCAAAGTATAATCAATTTTAATATTAGCTACTTAGAATGTTCAATATTTATCAATTAAACATAGTAAGAAATGAGAGATTAAACTTCATAGAAATCATTGCAAAAGACACTTTAAAAATAGTATATCTGTCAACAAAAGAAGATTACAGAATAATTCTTTTCATAATGGCCATGTTACCTCTGAATATATCCAGAGTCCAACTGTTTCTCCCACCCCACTGCCACCACTCTGCTGAGGGCCACAGTCTCTCCCCAGGATTACCCCAGTGGCCTCCCAATTGCTCTCTTGCCTCCCCTACACTCCCTTTCAGCACAACAGCCAGTGTGATCCTTTCACAAGGACATGAGGCCTCTGCTCAACACCCTGCAATGTCTTCCCATTTTAATCAGAAGAAAAGCTAAGTTCCTACAATGACCTATGAAATGCTGTGTGACCTGCCCCAGCCCACACACTTATCACATCTGTGAATTCACTCACTCTGCTCCAGCACACCCTTCACCAGCATATCCCAGACTCAACTTGTCATGCTTCCCACCAAAAGTCCTTGTACGTTCCTGATCTTGAGGAATGGTACCTCTATATCCTCAGACACTGGGTGTTTCACCCGCCTCCCATATCTAGGAAGCCACTGTGTCTCTAAGTCTCTCTTAATGGATCCCTCTTTTTTTTTTAACCATCATAACTATTTTTTCAGTGTACAGCTCTGTAGTGTTGACTATATGCATACAGTTGTGCAATGGATCTCTAGAACTCTCCCACCTTGCAAAGCTGAAACTCTATATCCATTGAACAACTCCCCCTTTCTTCCTCTCTCATCACATCACACACTCTACCCCTGGTAACTACCATTCTACTTTCTACTTCTTTTGACTACATTCTACTTTATATCTTATATAAGCAGAATCATGCAGTTTTTGTTCCTTTGTGACTGGCTTATTTTACTTATCATAATGTCTTAAACATTCATCTATGTTGTAGCCTGTGACAGGATTTTCTTCTTTTGTAAGGTTGAATAATATTCCTCTCTGTGTGTGTGTGTATGTGTGTATCACATTTTCTTTATCCATTTCTCTGCTGATAGACATTTAGATTGCTTCCACATCTTGGCTATTGTGAATAATGCTACAATGAACATGCATGTGCAAATATCTTCAAGATCTCCTGAACTCTTAACCATGGGCTCATGCCACTAATTGTTCTTGCTCTAGATGACTGCAATAGCCTGTTTGTTTTCTGACTGGCCCCCATCTAGGATGTTTTCTACCCTGTAGCCAGAATGATCTTCCTAAATGTATCATTAAAAATCTGATCATGGCACTTCTTTGCTACAAATCCCTCAACACCTTATTTGCCTCAAAAGCCTTTCAGGACAAAATGGAAATTCTTATCTTATACTTAAGGTCTTCCATGATCTGACTCTCATTTCTTACTGCGTTTTCACTTAACAGATTTTATGCTCCAGCCAACTGAACAACCTGTAATGCTTCAAATATGTCGTGTTCTCCCATGTCTCCATCTTTTTTCACCTGTTGCTCCTCAAGACTGGGATACATTCCCCCCAATTTAGTCTGGATCAATGGTTCTTCAAGTGTGGTGATCTGGGAAGCAGCAAACAGCACTACCTGGAAACTCTTTAGAAATGCAAATTCTTGACCCTACACCAGATCCACTGAATTAGAAAACACTGTGGTAGGTTCCAGCAATCTGTGTTTTATTTTTTTAATTTTTAATTTTTTTAATTTTTTATTTCCATAGATTTTTGGGGGGAACAGATGGTATTTGGTTACATGAGTAAGTTCCTTAGTTGTGATGCGTGAGATTTTGGTGCACCCATCACCGAAGCAGTATGCACTGAACTCAATTTGTAGTCTCTTATCCCTCACCTATTATTCTAAGTGAAGTAATTCAGGAATGGAAAACCAAACATTGTATGTTCTCACTCATAAGTGGGAGCTAAGCTATGAGGATGCAAAGGCATAAGAATGATACAATGGACTTTGGGGACTCAGAGGGAAGGAGTAGGAAGTGGGTGAGCGCAATCTGTGTTTTCATCAACTCTATAGTGATTCTAGCATAGGATTAAGTTTGAGAACCCTGGTCTCTAGATAATTTACACTCACCCAGCTCTGTTCACCCCCAGAGGAAGCTTCTGTGACCCTCTCCCATGCTCTGCTGGATTTGGTGCCCTCCCATTTGCTCCCATATCATTGCTCTGCCATGGCATTTATTATTGTATTATCCCTGCTTATTTATTTGCTTGTCTCCTCTTTTAGACTCAAAGTTCCTTGAGAATAAAGACTGTGTTTTATGGTCATTGACTTTCCAATGTCTTCCACAGCCCTTAACATACATTAGGAGCTCAAAAGTGTTTATGAATGAGAGACTGAATGAATGGAGAAGTAGATTCCTACCTTTAATCACATATACAAGTATACTAAATATGCCATATAGTTATTTACCATATGCATTCACAATATATTTACCAAATATCTGCAGAACTTATGTTATTAGATGAGACTAAATGACTAAATTGAGAATGCATTTTTATTACAGATCACAAGTATGTCCTATCATAATGGCCCTAATTAGTATCAAAAAATATATAAACTGTATATTTTAAGTAACGTACGAGTAGACTAATCACATTTAACAGTAAACTAACCTAAGTTTTAACTGGACAGACCTAATTCGCAAGTATGCAACCTAAGCGCCTAAAGGCTAAGTGACTTGAAAAGTCTCTTCAGAGGTCCAAGTGACAGCACAGGAAACAGCACTGTCTTCCTGGCTCCTGGCCCATTATTTCCTCCAAACTCAAAATAACACTGCATTAGCATTTGGCAAGACCTGTGTGTGCACATTTTTCTTAACAGTTTAGAGAAAATTCTGATCCAAGTTCCTCCAGTCAGAATGATGAATTATAGACTTTATAGGGCTGCTGAATTACGATTTCTTTAAATTACGGTTTATGGTGGAAATGCCGATACCAGCTATTCATTAAAAACTTTCTATTTTCCCCTTTATGTCTCTGTCATAACCCAGACCCATAATTTCTAAAACTATAGCTATTCTCTTTGTTGTGGCTCAAGGCTGATACAGTACTTTGGAGTGTAATTGTGTGGATGCCAACTAAAATGTGGACCCATGATGATTAATTTACAAGGTCTTATATGCTTGCGGCTCTGTCTGGAAGAGGGGTTTTGGCATTACAGCACTCACCCTCTCCCCTCCCCAGACAGAGGGTCACGGAGGAGTTGCTAATTGTCTCAACTAAGCTTCATGTACCAATTTAGTTGACACCTTGCTTCACATTTTCCCATGACCCACACTCCTTCCCACCAGCATACGAGGCTTTCTGTGATAGCTTGATGACCTCCTTATCCTCATCACACATCCTTGCTGCCTTCCTGATTTCTCCAGTCTTGTTGAACTGTTTGCAATTTAGCAACAGTTCTATTCTCTCTCACCTGTGGGTCTTTCCATGTGCTCTTTTCACTTGTGGCAGTGCCCTTTGTCATCACCTCTCCATTCCTCCCAATGTGTCCCCAGATTTTCACTTGGATAACTGCTATTTATCTTTCTGGATTCAGCATTGACAGAACCTTCTCTAGGAAACTTTTACAGTGGAAAGCTTCTCATAGGGCTTCTAGAAGATGGAATAATAGTTTCTCTGCTAGGTGGTGCCATAACTGGGGGACCAATGATACCCAAATATTGATTTCATGGACATAAGCCTGAAATTTCCTCCAAATTTTCAAGGAGGACCCCTGGAACATCTGGAATACTGTAGAAAGGACATCAGCGATGGATGGGAGGTCAATACGGATTCCACATAACCTTCCTTTCACTCTGGGAATTTTAAGTTCCTTTTTCAAGTCAATGAGAAATGTGACCACTAGGCTTTTTGGCCCCCAAGTCTGTGATCTGGGCCAGGCACTTACTATATACAAAACCAGGACACTCTATCAAATCCCATCAGCGTGCTGTGTGCCTCCTCTAAGTGGAAACCACAAGCCTCCCACCCAACTCACAGTCATATGGAGAGATGCTTCCAGAGACACTTTAGGTGCTTCAGGTGTCTGTGGTAAGATCGCGATGTTGAACATGTGGCTCTCCAGGCGGGTCTGGGCATTGGAGGCACTGGACACCTGAAAAGAAAGTCATCCTGGTGAGCCTCTCATCTTCTATTGAGCAGAGCATGTTAGTACGTGGGTTTTTCCCTCTTTTAAGCCAGCTGTCTTTGAATTCTATATGTTCCTGCATTACAACTCTCATTCTGCCCTTCATATTTTAATATTGATCTTTTACTGATTCATATTTTAATATTGATCTTTTCCTGATTTCATTTTAAGCAAAGTTGAAAATGCAGGAAAGTATAAATAAGCAATAAAAAATCATCTAGAATTTCACTACCTAGAAATAGTGAATATTCATATGTTGATATTTAACTTATTTTATATGCACACATATCAATTGCATATTATAATTTTTTACTTACAATACTATGATAGTTTGCTGTATCATGAAACATGCTAGAAAACATAATTTTTGAGAACTATATAATGTCTTATTATGAGTACATAATATGATTTGTATTCCATTTCTTTCATTTTTAACCAGCACAGGTAAGTGATAGGTAAGTAATAAATCTCAGCCTCATCATTGCAGGGCAAGATTAGTAACATTCACAATTACTGTAATGGTCACAAAATCAACTTTTTCCTGCTGCAAAAACCTGAAGAATGTTGCTTTTTCTATGCAGCTTCTCCCTCCTCATCAGTTACTGGACCACCCTCTTAAACCTTCTTTCTCTCCATTGTTTGCTAAGCCATGTGTGACATGTGGAGTTGCATTAATTCCATATGGCAGGCGGCTGAGTTCTATCAATTCTGAGAAAAAGAGGCAGGGATAGCAGCCCTTTCCCTATGTCTTTAAAAGTTACTCCAACAGAAAGCCTGTCTTCTCTGTCTTTATCTTGATCACATCAGATGCCTGGGATCGAGTCTCAAAATACACATTTTTAAGGAGATATAGCATCACTGTAAATTATCTTACCAACAATAACTATAATTCACTCATCATCTATTATGGGCTCAGCACTGCATTAGCTACTTTTCAAGGGTTCTCTTACTTAGTATCCACAGAGTAGATATTATTATCCCCTTTTTTACAGGTGAGGAAACTGAAGGTCAGAAAATTTAAGCAATGTGTCAAAGTCACAAAGCCAACAAATGGCAGTATTTAACCAGATCAGTCAGGTTTATGATCATTCCACTGACCAAGATGACTCACTTTGGTAGCTTTAGGAAATTAGAAAAGGGGTGGCGGAGGGGTGTGGTGGCGGAATATATTCTATCTTTTGAAGAAAAAGAACCAAACATTGAATAGGTAGTGAAATGTGGTCATATTACTGAGCAAGTGAATCAATCTAGTAAAGACACTGATGGGAAATGTGTTGGTCTGTTTTGAACCACATTTCCTAAGGCTGTGTCAAAGTGACCTGAATATACCCAAACCAGGGCTCCTTCCCACACCAAAAAATGACTCTGAATGTGCATGCTTTCTTTGCACTATGCCATGCTCTATTTTCTAATCCCACTGGCATTACATATGTCCCAAATCTTAGATGCAAAGTAACAGATGGGATCCACTGATGGCTCATGACAGCACATCAACATTAAAATGGCATTAAATCCATGCAACTCGGCTGGACGGGGTGGCTCACGCCTGTAATCCCAGCACTTTGGGAGGCCGAGGTGGGCGGATCACTTGATGTCAGGAGTTCGAGACCAGCCTGGCCAACATGGTGAAATCCCGTCTCTACTAAAAATACAAAAAATTAGCTGGGCATGGTGGCGGGCACCTATAATCCCAGCTACTCGGGAGGCTGAGGTAGGAGAATTGCTTGAACCTGGGAGGTGGAGGTTACAGTGAGCCAAGATCGCACCACTGCACTCCAGCCTGGGCAACTGAGTGAAACTCTGTCTCAGAAAAAAAAAAAAAAAAAAATCCATGCAACTCATTATACTGCATTTCCTGCTTTAAAGAAAAAAAAGAAAAAAGGAAAAGAATTATTAGAAAAGGATTTGTTTAAAGTTTGAAATCCTTTAGGGACACTAAAATGATGAATGGGAAAATTTGCTAACCACTTATGTTAGCACCTAGCTCTAGTGTCTATCTCATTTCAAATCAAAATATAGGTATGCCTATAAAACAATGAGACTTTAGAATAAACATGCCAAAACTTTTACATCAGGAGAACATAATCCCAGAGAGTTGTTTCATATTTGCAACAAAGATGCTGTCAGTGTTCAAAATGCATTTTTGGAATGCCTTCAGACAAAGTTTACAAATCATATAGGAACTCTGAGCCCATTATTCCATAATTACTCCCCACTTTAACCCAAAATAATCACCACTGTTTTTCTCACCAGACCTTAGTCTGACTTTTGACTATTTAGCTATATTTTTTAATCCACTTCCAAAAGATGATACACTGCCACTATGGAGGACATTCTAAAGAATATCTCACTTTGAAGGCAATTTCACACAGGAGTTCTAAACACATTTTGAGCAAAATGTGTGAAGACTCTGTAAAGGGAACCACTTTGTAAGTAATAATGTTCATTCAACTGGATGTCTTCATCCAGTGAGTTTTTTTTTAAATCATTATTTTTTGTTATTTTATTTTTTATTTATTTATTTTTATTTTTTATTTTTTTCCATATATGGCCAATTTGTTTTCAATGAAAGTGCCAAATAACCCCAATGGACAGGGTAGTCTTTTTAATAATAATAATAATCATAAAGTATTTTTTATTATTTTTAAATCTTTATTTGCCTTATTTACTCAGTAACCAAATTACAAAAGCAATCAAATATTATTTTGAGCAGCTACTTAGATTCCCCTTCCAGGGAAGTGCTCCATATTGATAACATTCTCCTTCCTCACCCTACGAAGGCAAAGGCAGATCTGAGGATTCTAGTTTGCAGAGGTGACTTCTTTTGATTGAGGTCTTTGCCTTCATTCTGACTCATTCTTTGATGACTGCTGCAATCCCCAGGTGCTAAAAATGAAAAGTTAACTTGGGCAAAGGGCACCCAATGTTTGCTCACTCATAGGACATTCAGTGTGCTCAGGATAATCTCATTTTAATGGTTTCCAAATTTATCTCAACCTGCTCTCTGGAAAAGCACATCTTTTACACAATATAAATTAGTCAGGCGATGAAGATGTACATGCCAGGCATCAGAAGCAGAATGGATGATCATTTTAACAAGGTGAGCTGGGTGAGTTCAGCCCCACCTGGATTCCTAGACAAAGGAAAAGACTCAGACTTTGCGAGGCCCTGACACTGCTTTGGCTGATCCCCATAAACATAGATATTTTCTCTGACACTTTACCAAATTCTTCTTGGTATCCGTGCTTAAACACCCTTTCTTATTCATAATTCCTTATTCCTTTGTATTTCTGTATGATTCTTTATTTCCAAATCATGCTCGCCAGAGGTCTGCCTAATTTTATTGATCTTCAAAGAATCAGGTTTTGTATTTGTTTATCATTTCTAGCATTTTATAATTAACCAATTCCTCTGCTTATCTCTACTAATTCCTTCCTTTTGCTTTCCTTAGGTTTCCCTTGCAGTTCTCTGGCTTCTTGAGTTAAATATTTTGTCCACATATTTTAATGCTTTCTTGCTCAATAATAAGAGCTTAAGGCCATCAATTTTCTTCTGAGTACAATTTTGTCCATATGATTTAAGTTTTGATAGGTTATTTCCTCCTCATCAATATTTCTTAAGTGTTTGCTGTTTTGATTTTCTTTAAAGAATTTCCTAGTAATTATTTAAGAGACCATTTAAAATATTCCAAGTGGCCTGAATTTTTGTTTATCCTTTTATTATTAATTTATAATTTATAATTATATTTATAATAGCCAGAGAACATATGCAGTATAATTTTTCTTTTGTTTTCTTTTTGTCTTTTTTTTTTTTTTGAGAGAGGGTCTCGCTCCGTCATCCAGGCTAGAGTGCAGTGGCGTGATCATGGCTCAGCGCAGCCTCCACCTCCCAGGCTCAAGTGATCCTCCCGCCTAGCTGCCACCATGCCCAGCTAATTTTTGTATTTTTTGCGAGACAGGGTTTCACCATGTTGCCCAAGCTGGTCTCAAACTCCTGGACTGACGCAGTCTGCCTGCCTTGGCCTCCCGAGGTGTTGAGATTACAAGTGTGAGCCACTATGCCCAGCCTATGCAGTATAATTCTTGTCCTTTAATCTACTGAAGGTCTCCTTATGGTCTGGTATTTGACCAATTTTTATAAATGGTAATAAAAAACCCTTATATAATGCTACCTATCTGATATGCAGTATTCGAAGTACTCTATCTGTATTAACTCATTAAATCATCACAATAATCCTATTTGACAGACAAGGAAAATGAAGCACAGAAGTTTTTCTCAAGTAATTTGCCCAAAGTTGTGTAGCTAGTAAGTGGCAGAACTGACACCTAAACATGTTGAGTTTGGCTATAGGCCCATGATCTTATCACAAGATAGTAAGTGTTCCAAGAACATTCAAAACTAGAAGGTAAGATTTTTTTTTCTCCATATAGTATTTTTATATTTTAAAGACTTTTTTTCTGAACACTTTGGCCATTATCTAACCTAAACATCTTGGTTGTGGATAACTCTGCTTGTAAAGATACACATATATCTGAACTGACAAATTAAAAAAACTCCTAATGCTATGAATTATATTTTGTAGGGAATTCCACTGATATGGAATCCATATCAGTGTCCCCATCCAATTCTCATCTTGAATCATAGCTCCCATAATTCCCACGTGTTGGAGGGACCCGGTGGGAGACAACAATCACGGGGGCAGTTTCCCCCATACTGTTCTCATGGTAGTGAGTAAGTCTCACAAGATCTTATGGTTTATAAGAAGTTTCCCTTTTCACTCGGCTCTCATTCTCTCTTGCCTCCCACTATGTAAGACATGTTTTTCGCTTTCCACTGTGATTGTGAGGCCTCTCCAGCCACATGGAACTGTGAGTCCATTAAACCTCTTTTTCTGTGTAAATTACCCAGTCTCAGGTATGTCTTTATCAGCAGCATGAAAATGGACTAACACGTCCCCCAAATGTGATTTCCTGTCAACTGCAGAAAATTACTCAAGTTGATTATAAATAAGAGCGATTGGATTACTGGATTCATCAGACTTCAGAAAAGTCAGGAAGCAGAGGGTACCTCGAAGCGGAAGGAGTCACTCTGGGCTGGGGCTCCTGAGTGCCTGTACCATACGATGCCTTCATTGATGTCCTGCTGGGTGAAGGTGCTGGTGGGGGTAGCTGTCCTCCCATCAGGCAGGTGCTGCCCTTCATCTGCAGGGCTGTCTGCAGGCATATTCACTAGAAGGACCACCTCCCCTAGGAAGGCACAGGCCACATAGTTAGTGAGGGTCCCTAGGAAAAGTCAGAGCCCTTACCTCCTTTCCTACTACTCATTTTTTTTTAACTAGAAAGAAATGATGTACTTCTTTATTTTTGTCTAAGGTGAAGGAGAGGATGTTAACACATAATTCAATGGACAATATTGAATCCACCTTTAGAAACAGAATTCTCAGGCTTTCTGCTAAAAGAACTAAAAGCCATTCAAGGACAATTCATGTATGAAGTTACTGACTTATTATCTATTAAAAATTACATAAGGAGAGCCAGATAGTAGCAAATACTATAGACAAATACTCAAATACTGGGCACTGAATGGATTCATTTCTATGCACAACTTTCTATGTAACAGAAAATGTTTTCCAGCCAGGAAGTTTTTGCTGAAAACATAATGGGAAATTAGAAACAATTCAGTGGAAAATTTTCATGAGAGAATTCTGTCCAATGATAGTAATACAGGTTCAATTTCTCTTATCTGAAATTCTTAGGACCAGAAGTGTTTCAGATTTCTATTTTTGAATATTTGCATATACATAATGAGATATCTTGGATTCAGGACCCAAGTCTAAACATGAAACTCATTTATGTTTTATATACACTTTACACACATAGCCTGAAGGTAATTTTATATAATGTTTAAAAATAAATTTTGTGCATGAAACAAGTTTTGGCTGTAACCTTTCACGTGAGGTCAGGGTAGAATTTTCCACTTGTGGCATCATGTCAGTGCTTTCAACGTTATGGATTTTGGAGCATTTCAGATTTCAGATTTTTGGATTAGGGATGCTCAACTTGTAATAGCTAACAGTGGAAGACATATGGCAGGCACCCCACTATACCCTATGTGGTGATTCAAACCCAGCTCCATTGTTTCCAGCTGAGTGAGCTTCCTTAAGCTCCATAAGCCTTCGTTCCTCATTCGTAAAAAGAAAATAATAGTATATGCTTTACAGGTGCTTAAAGATAATGTTGGTCATCTTTCTTGACATAGTTTGGCTGTGTCCCTACCCAAATCTCAACTTGAATTGTATCTCCCAGAATTCCCACATATTGTAGAAGGGACCCAGGGGGAGGTAATTGAATCATAGGGGCCGGTCTTTCCCATGCTATTCTCCTGATAATAAATAAGTCTCACGAGATCTGATGGGTTTATCAGGGGTTTCCGCTTTTGCCTCTTCCTCATTTTCTCTTGCTGCCGCCATGTAAGAAGTGCCTTTCTCCTCCTGCCATGATTCTGAGGCCTCCCCAGCCATGTAGAACTGTGAGTCCAATTAAACCTCTTTCTCTTCCCAGTCTTAGGTATGCCTTTATCAGCAGTGTGAAAACAGACTAATACGCTTCTCATTAATTCTATTTAATTATTCTGAATGATGCCATTATTGTCTTCATTTTACAGATGAAGGTCTTCAGGTTCAGAGTTTAATAACGTTAGAAGTTACACAAATGTTAAGTTGATGAGCTGGGATTTGAATCTGATCATGAAGCTGGTCATGAAGCTCTGTTACCAATCATCATTATTTTGTGAACATGTACCAGTATTTACACTGCTAAATAACTTATCATGTTTTCTCCTCCTTCATTCTTTAAACTTTATTGGAACTGAGGCAAGGAAATCTAAATCTAAACACCACCATCACCAGCAATCTGTTTGTACTGCTTGTTCTTCACCTAAAGCACCTTCACCTTCACCTACTATCTTCTTAAAGTGAGACTGAAAATACAGAGGTGTTATAGAAACAATTAAAATTTCACAGGAGACTATGCCTTCAATTGAAGACCAAACAGAAGAATGGATGAACTGCTGCAAGCAGAAGCTATATTCTCATGAAAATGCATCTAACAATAAATCTGAAAGAAGCCACCCTAACACTCTGATAGTGGGAGGGAGAGGGTGAGGAAGAGGGAGAGAGAAAGAGAGACAGATAGAGTGTCAATTTTTAAAATATTCTATAGGAGAATACTCGAATCTTAATACACTAGACACTAGACATATTGGGCAATTGATGGCATATTTGATTACCCTAGAGAAATTAGTTTTCTTACTCAATGCAGACACTCATTCTAATATTTATATGCACTAAATTCAAGTATAGAACAAGCATAATATTCTGGATGGTAATGAAATACCAAAATAAGAGAGAAACATGACTACACTACTCTTTATATAATCATATGTTGAATCAACTCACTGTAGTTTTCTTTCTTGTATTATAACTTATTTGTACTCAAGTAGAAAAAATTCCATTACCTTTCTCTCCCTGGTTCAACTTCCATTCCTAAGATGCTGTCAATAAACATAGATTTCTAGGATGTGGACTGTTTATGAATGTGAGTACAGTTGCAAAATATTGTGAAAGAAAATTTCCACAATGAAAATGTGGACAGTAGAAAACATTCAAATGCTGATTTCCTAGTTATTCTGCTTTTATGATAAAAAAGCAAAGCAGAATTTTCCTAACAAGCCCTAATGAAACAAACCTAAATTTTTATGTAAAAAATCACTTTTATGTCATACAGATTAACAGGAATCATAAGATATTTGCTAATCCCATTAATTTTAACTCAGTAAATAGTCATTGAGTACCCATTAGGTACTAATGACTGTGGTAGGCCCTTCAGGAATGGAGGGATTCAAAGCTAGGCCACATGCAGCTCCTACCCCAAAGATTAGCCCCATAAGCAACTGGGAGTCACTGTTAGTTTTCCAGTAGGTGAATGACATGAATCGGTTTAGAATACACAACATGTGGTCAGAATATAGAAAGCCTATAAGAGTTGAAAGTCCTGTTAAAGGGGCTGGACTTCATTCTATAAAAGTGATAACAACAGTAGCTAAGATTTATATAGATGGTTTGACCAATTATAAGACTACTGACAAATCCAGAGGAGAGATGGGAACCTGAACTAAGACAACAGAGGTGAGACTGTAAAGAAACACAGATGCAAGAGTAACTGAGGAAGTGGGAGCAATGGAACTTGACAAAGGTTCCTGTGAAGGATGACAGAGGAAGGCATCAACGAGAATCACCTATTGGGATAGATGACTGGATGGCACTACCGGCCATCAATCATACAGAAGGAGGAGGGGGTTGGAGGGAAGATGAAGGGTTCAGTACTGGACATGCTGAATACAGGTGCCTTTGTGACAAGTCCATGAGTGGACAAGGAGAAATATCAACCTATTGTGGTATTCCCTGCAGATGGGTGAGAGCTAACTTTCTTTTTTCTTTTTTTTTTTTTTTTGTAGTACCTCACCTATGCTTTAATCATAATATGACAACAAAAAGATAATATTTTAAACATGAAAACCCAAGTTTAAAAAACAGAAAATGATCTCTATTGGGGATTTCCTTTATACTGAAGTCTATATTTTAACCTATAATTTTGAAGGGAAGATTTAGTAGGTATTAAGAATTGGAATATCATTTGAATCTCCATGAATTATTTTGAGATTGAGATCATTCAAATGAACGTATCTTACATTATGATAAATAATTTGGAATTGCCAATGCATTAGGTTAAATCAGATTCTCCTTCAAATGATTCTCAAGTTATTTATTAAAACCATCTCATCATATCTACTTTCAAATCTAAGTAAGTAGCTACAGATACAAGTATTAATCAAGTTGTCTAAATTTATACAGATACTCCTTGAGTTCCAGTGGTTTGACTTATAATTTTTTGAAGTTACAATGGTGCAAAACCATTGTTTTTCACTTTCAGTACAGTAGTTAATAAGTTACATGAGATATTTAACAGTTAATTATAAAACATGCTTTATGTTAGATGATTTACCTAACTCTAGGCTAATGTAAATATTCTGGGCACATTTAAGGTAGGCTAGGCTAAGCTATGATGTTCGGTAGGTTAGGTGTTTTAAATGTATTTTCAATTAACGATAATTTCAACTTATGATGAGTTTAACAGGGTGTAAGTTGAGGAACATCTGTATCTGAAAACGGTGGTGAGTCTGCAAGTGGTTGAACTCAGGTCCTTCATGCACATACTATACAAGCAATTTACATTTGGTTCTGTTTCAAGGCGTCAGCTCTTCACAAAAAGCCCAAAGTCCAGCTTGAACTTTCTTAAGTGATGAAGGAGTATTAGGTAAAGTCTCCACAAATTTACGTAATTGGGACTGATAGATGCAAGCAGATTTGTGCTAAGTGGACTTCTAGTTCCCACCACCAATTTCACTCTTGAATGGTTTCTAGGTAACGTGATTTGATTATTACTAATAGGGGGCTCTGGATACACGGAAAGATCATGTTCATAGGAAGAAGTTAATTAAAAGAGTTACAGCAGGAAAGCATCACAATAAAGCCTACGTGATATTTATCAAACTGAAATGGCAAAATTTTATCTGCTTAAAAAAACATTTAATTCAGCATTGTTTTGTTTAAGACTTAATGGAATATTGGTTGTTTCTAGGAAATTTGGGGGCTTAATTTTTTGTCTTTTACTGATGAAGATAAAGGTAGAGAATTTAATACATCAAAAGAGTCATAGATTTTTAGAGATGAAAAGGACTTAAAAATATCTAGCTTAAAATCAGTAGTTGAAAGTACGATGAGAACAGGAAACTTACTAATTACAAATGGAAAAATAGTAACTTTAGAGTGGAAAAATCTGGTAGACACCACTTTAACCAAGTGATCAAAGTTAACATCACCTGTCATAAGACGCAGTGAGATTATGTACCTCCTGATGATGCACTGAGAAAGGGGGAAAAGCACAACCTTAACGCAATCATGAGAAATCATCCTCAGACTAACAAATTGAGTGAGAGTCTACAAATATCTGACCAGCACTCTTCAAAAGAGTCGGTGTCATAAAAGACAAAGACAGAGGAAGTGTGTGTCGCAGATTGGAGGAAACCAAGAAGACGTGGCAAATAAGTGTAATTGAGATCCTGGATTGGGTCATAGAAAGGGCATTGGTGGGAAAACTGGCAAAATTTGAATAAGGCCTGTGAATTGATTAATAGTATCATATCAGTGTTAATTTCCTGGTTTCAATAATTGTTCTATAGTTATAAGACGTTAACATTAGGGGAGGATAAGGGTATTCAAGAGCTTTTATTCTGTTTTTGCAACTGTTTAGTCTAAATGTTTTTTAAAATTTTTTTAATGTTTACCCTAACTTCTTAAAGAAACCTATGGCACAAGACCTTATACCTGCCATTTTCAAGGTTACATAGCCATAATAAATGACATCTCAGCTAGACTGACCATTTTATAATTATAATACCAATTCTCGATTAGGTGGCTTTTCAATGTCTTTGTGGACATTGGAATTATTTTTAAATTAAATAAAGTTAATTTTTTTCTCCCTACAGAAAATATATGATTAAAAAATCTGACAGCCCAGAGGAAAAACAGATTATTCTTCCTCTGCTATTTAATATGCCAAGTGAGTTTTTACTTTTAATGGCTATAATTTTCATTTTCACATGATCAATTTAGTTATTTTAAAAAATCTACCTGTTCCTTTATTTTTCTATCATGTTGCTATTTCCACACAGTTTCAATTCCTTCTTTTATGTCTTTAAATCATTTTAAATCTGCTTATTTCACAGTTTTTATAAGACTGTTACTTTATTTGAAATTCTTGGGGTTTTAATCTTCTTGCTCGTTTTGGTTATGGTACTACAGATTATTTCCTCCCATATTCCATAATTTTAAATTCTGAGCTTCATTGGTTTCTTCTGAGAATCCCATGTAGCCTAGCAGAGAGTAGGCCTTCTGTGGTAGTTTCTATTAGTTTCAATAAAGAACCCAAGACATATCATTGGTCTGAGATTAATTTTCATAAAATACCTCAGCTTCAGGTTTCTTAGACAAGACACATGGTCTAATTTAACCTGAGATTTACCGGAAAAATAGGCCTAAAGTTCTGAATTTTCACCAGGCTTTTTTTTTTTTTTTTTTTCTACTCTGACTCCAAGAAAGAGACAGATTTCTCTGCCATGTCTCTGTGCTGATAAGCTTCTTGTTTCTACTCTGTCCCTTTAATTGAAAGCATGTCCTTCCAGAGTCCTGGCTTTATGCAGCATCTTAATTCCAATGCTCTGTCTCTGCATGGACATTAAATCCCAAGCCCCTGGGTTATTGAGACATTCACAACCCCTTTTGGAGAAGCTATGCTATTAAGCTCATGCAATAACTGGCCTTCAGTGTCCTCTTTGTTGCTGGCACCCGGAGATTTCTCTCTATCCTTGGGAAGTCAGCTACGAACACCTTATAATTCTTGTTATATTTTATCCAGCATTTCTGGGTGATGATAATGGGAAATCTCTCAGGTTTTCATATTTGACTATCTTGCTGGAAGTAGAAGTAACACTGGAGAACACTGAAAAATGTTTTCATGTTATTTTTTTTAAGTCTCATTAAGAAGAAGTCTAGTGATATCCTAAAAGGCATATAAGGCAGAGTTTGAGAGCCTGACCTTTGAAATTAAACTGACGTATATTAGTTAAGTGACTTGCAGCAAGCTACTTTACCCAGTATTTTTACCTGCAAAATGAAGTTGTTTTAAAACTTAAATTTTAGGTGTTACATATAACATATTTATAAACTTTAGTACACTACCTAGTAAATGTGTTGAGTGTGATAGCTATCATGATTATTCTGTTTTTAAAGGGGATTTGTAAGGTATAAGAAAGCTCAGTTCATTGGAATTGCAATCTTGCCACATGGCACTATACAGTAGCAAACCCTAGACTGCTGAATGCAACGATGAAACCACACCAAAGGAAAAAATAGTTACCAAATTGGGGGTAGTCTTGTGTAATCTTGTAGATGATTTCTTCAGCACTGGCACCAGGAGCCTCAGCCTGTAAGATTCTGTTGGTGATCTGCAGCATCCCCCCTTCTGGAACCCACACCATTGAATTAGCCACAAGCTGAAGACCCCTATCATTCTGAAATAAAAATAAAATGCAGAATTAGTTCCAAGCAAAGTAATAATATATCAATCCTTAAAGACATAAGTTATCCAGTTCTGTTGTTGTTAAAGATCGTCTAATAAGACAGAGAGAGATTCACAGCTTCAGAGTCACTCTATAGACTTTGTATTATGTGTAGACATGCATATTTATCTATATATTTACATATGTATATATCCTGCTTTTTCTTTTAGTTTATCATGAACCAACAACTTATTTAGAAAGACTAAGTCTCTCCATTTCTTTCTTTCATCTATCCATCAACCTGTCTTTCTATCCTCTCCACCCACCCATATTTAAGAATTATTCATTAAGCACCTATTATATGCCAGCTCCATTGCTAGAGGCCTGATATATACAAGATGTCTGAAGCAAAACCTTAACGTCAGAACTTACAGTCTAGTGGGAGAGACAGACACATAAATAATTAGGATGCTTCACGATTAATGCTCTATAAGAAGCTTGAGCAGGGAGCTGTGGGAGAATAGAGGAAGGAAGCCTCAGGAAGATTTTCCTAAGAAAAATAATTTCATTTTGAATAACAAAAAAATTGGATTTCTAAGTAGAGACATGGTGAAACATATTCCAGACAGAGGGCCCAGCTTAAGTGAAAGCAAAGATGTGAGACAATGCACTGTATATTTCATAAAATGCCCAAGTGTCTGGTGCCAGTAGGGCTCAGGGAGCCAGGTTGGGGAGTGGATAAAAAGTGACACTGTCTTATGGAAGGTTAGTAGAAGATAGAAGCTATGCTAAAAGTCTCAATTCATCTCATAGGCACTGGAAAGTCAACACGAGTCTCCAGGGAAGAAAATGGGATGATCAGATCTAGGTTTTAGAAAGGCTCCAATGGCAGGAGATGGAAATGACTAGCACTGAGATAAATCTAGAGCTGAAGATACCTTGTAATGGCTCAGGGGAGAGAAAATGATGAGAGGGTAATTGCAATGGTAAATCCAATGGTAAATTCATCGTAGACAGCAATAGATTCTAGAAGCACCACAGAAGCAGAACTGACAGGACCTGATGGCCGATTGAAAGTGAAGCAACAAGTTAGGAGTAGCTGGCTGGAAGGAATCACCTATTCAGCACTCCTGAGAAGGCAATCATTTTAATTACTAAAGCTAATATCATTAAAAGTGCTGCCATTCCTGCTTTGCAAGGCACAAACCCTCTTCCAAAGCCTCATAATTGACATTTTCCACAGAATGAGACTAGGGAGGCTGCCAGTGTTCAGTTTTCAAACTTCAAAAATTAACAAGTCTGATATTTTAACAAAGGGCATCTTAGAAGGGATGGTTTTCTATATTATTATTACTTTCAAATATGCCAATAAATGGAACAGAGCAAATACCACTCCCAGGGAAGAATACTCTGAAGAGAAAACAACATCTATTCTTTTGCTCACTTGGCCCTTGAGCATCTCACCTCTCAGGAGTCAGTGATGGCTACTGTCATCATATATACACCAGGAAGCTGAGTCAAACAGTGCCCATGAGAACAGCAGCAACGGCACTTTCTAACCTGATTGGTGCTCGGGGCAAAATCCCAGAGAATATTCTCCTTTCTCAATTGACATAGCATATTATTTATAAAACATCAAAAACGTGTAAAAAAAACTTTATATATAATCACCAGAATTCTGAGGGAAAAGGCTCTATTAACTCCAGCAGTCTTGTATACCATGATATACTTGGGCCCAGGTTTTTTTTGAGACAGAATTTTGCTCTTGCTGCCCAGGCTGGAGTGCAATTGCACGAACTTGGCTCACCACAACCTCTGCCTCTCAGGTTCAAACAATTCCCCTGACTCAGCCTCCTGAGTAGCTGGGATTATAGGGGCCTACCACCATGCCTGGCTAATTTTTGTATTTTTAGTAAAGACGGGGTTTCACCATGTTGGCCAGGCTGGTCTTGAACTCCTGACCTTGTGATCTGCCTGCCTCGGCCTCCCAAAGTGTTGCGATTACAGGCGTGAGCCACCATGCCCGGCCCAGGTTTCTTAATTGTTAGAAATCTTTCTAATAGCAGCAGCCTACTGAACTTTGATTTTGGTTATGGAGACCAGTCATATGCCAACAACCACTTTATTAGACTGAGTAGGCAATGTGGTTTTTTCAGATTCTAAGCAAGTAGGCAGTGTGACATGAATGCATGTTCCCAGATGGCTTGCCCACTATATCTCTATCTTGGCTGTACTTATCAACACAATTCTCTATAATTCCTGTGTGAGTGTAACTCTTTAGATAATACACCTTGTGACTCAATGTGCAGAGACTAGCAGCACCTGGAAGCTCATTAAGATGTTCAGAATCTCAGGTCCCACCACAGACTTTCTGAATCAGAATCTGTACTTTGGAAAGATCCCAGAAGTTGTGCAGACATACTAAGGCATGAAAAGCATGGTCCAAGGTAGAGGTCACAATGGTTCTAGAGTGGGTCTCCTGAAGGTTCACAGCTGAGCCTTTTAGAATATTTATGTGTATAACAGGGTAATACATATGCCTCCATTTCTGAATGATTTTTTTGCAGTATATAAGGAGAAACAGATAACACTAAGAAAAAGAAGTATAATTCTTGGAAATAAGCAAGATGGCAGAATAAGCGATTCCAGCTCTAAAACCTGTACAGAACACTAATTTTCACAACCATCTGAAGATGACAATACCTTCATAGGAGCCTGGGGTCTAGCTGAAAGTTTCCAGTACCCCAGTGGAGTAAAAGAAAAAAAATCAACAATAGATGCATTGAAGAGGGTAAGAAACACAGTTTCATTTTACCCTAATACTCTCCTCCAAGTACACACAACTCAAGGCCAAGAGAGACCACTTCAGCCCATAATTTCTCCTACAGAGGAAAGTAAGATTGAAGTGAGTGCCCAGCTTCCCCAGCCTTGTGGGATGCTGCCTAAGAGATCCATTTCTGTCTCACCCCATCCAGAACACTGAAGGGATTAATATGTCTTCACAGCTGTCTAGGGACAGTAAGGAACAGGGAAGAGAAGCAGAGGCTTACAGTAACCATTGTGTGGATCTCAAAAAACAGCTGCAGATCATACTAACTGGCTAATGGGCTCCACCAAGAGCCTTGTTCACAAATTCTGTAGGATACCTCACCCGCAGATACACACACTAGCTAACAAGTACCCCATGACTCCATGCACCCCCTCCCATAGCCAGCACCCCACACTCCCCTGAAGAGAGTACATTCAGGCTCTTCAGATGGCGCACATGAGCCCATGCAGACAGCAAATACACACATCAACAGTCCCCTGACTCTGCTGAATTGGGTAGAAGGCACGCAACCTTGATTACTTCAGGGAACTGACATGAGGAAAATAAAGGCTCTCAGCACCCTGCTTGATGGTGCAGGATCAAGAGAAGGCACACCATCATAAGACTGCCCCTGAAGGGGGAACAAGAGGAGTGAAACAGGCACATCCAGAGAAAAAGTTTCAGAAAGCCTTCAGATCTTTAGTTTGGTTGACTAGTAAAGGTCTCTCTCCTGAAGGCAGGCAGCAAAGGCTGGAGTAGGTAACCACTTTTTCAAATGCAAACACAGCGATGCAAGCCTTCAAGAAACATGAAAAGGAAACTAAGAAAACACGATACCACCCAAGGAACAAAATAAAGCTCCAGTGGCTGACCCCAAAGAAATGAAGATTTGTGAACTGCCTGACAAATAATTCAAAATAATCATCTTAAAGAAGCACAGTGGACATCTTAAAGAAGCACAACAATCTTAAAGAAAAGTAGATGACTAAACAAACTCAAGAAAACCACACATAAACAAAATTAAAGGTTTGACAAAAGACAGAAATCATAAAAAGAACAACTCAAATTCCAGAGCTGAAGAATACAATGATTGAACTGAAAAATTCAATAGAACACTTCAACAGCAAACTCCATCAAAAAGAATGAATCCATGAACTCAAAAGACAGATCATTTGAAACTATCCAGTCAGAGGAGTAATAACAACAAAAATAAAAAAGAATGAACAAAGTTTACCGAACTTATGGGACACCATCAAATAAACCAGTATAACCTATTACGGAAATTCCAAATGAAGCACAGAAAGAGCAAAGGGCAAAAAGCTATCAGTGGATTGCTCAGCAGAAACCTTGTCGTTTTCTGACAGAATGAGATGATATATTCAAAACACTTAGAGAAAAAAACTGCCAATCAAGAATAATTTACCAGGCAAAGCTGTCATTCAGAAATGAAGGAGAGAGAAAGCCTTTCCCAGACAAAGGCTGAGGGAGTTTGTTACCACTAAAGTCCTGTCTTACAAGAAATGCTAAAGGAAATTCTTCAAGTTGAAATGAAAGGACATTAATTAGCAACATGAAAACACATTGAAGTATAAAACTCACTGGAAAAGCTAAGAATATAATCAAAGTGAGAATAACACTGTAATGGTGATATGTAAGTCAGTTTTAACTCTAGTGTAAAAGTTAGAAGAAAATGTATTAAAAGTTACTATAACTACAAATTCTTTAAATGAATACATGATATAAAAAGATATAAATTGTGATGCCAGTAACATAAAATGGTGAGGGTCAGGGAGAAGTAAACAGTTTTGTATGCAATTGGAGATAAGTTAGTCATCTTAAAATAGACCATTATAAGATATTTTATGTAACCCTCATGGCAATCTTGACGAACAAACCTGCAGTAGATACACAAAAAATAAAGAGAAATAAATAAAAACATACGACTACAAAAAAAAATCATCAAATCACAAAGGCAAACAGCAAGAGAGACAGAAAGGAAGAGAGGAACTACAAAACAGTCAGAAAACAACGAAATGGCAATAGGTAAGTTCTTACCTATCAACAATTAAATGTAAATGTATTAAATTCTCCAATCAAAAAACACAGAGTGGCTGAATGGACAGAAAGTATGATCCAACTATAAACTGCCTGTAAAGTGATTCACTTTAGCTTTAGGGAGACATATAGGCTGAAAGTGAAAGGATGGAAAAATATATACCACGCAAATAAAAACCAAAAGAGAACAGAGATGCCTATATTTATATCAGGCAAAATAGCTTTGAAGTCAAAAACATCACAAGAGACAAAGAAGATATTATATAATGAGAGGTTAATCCATCTAGCAGATATAATAATTGTAAATATATATGCACATAACATTAGCACACCTAGATACATCAAGCAAATGTTAACAGAACTGAAGGGAGAAATAAAAAGCAATGCAATAATGGTAGCGGACTTCAATACCCCACTTTTAACAATAGAGAGATCATCCAGATAGAAAATCAATAAAGAAATCGAGGACTTGAATAACACTATGGAACAAATGGACCTAACAGACATATATAGAATATTACATATAACAGCAGCAGAATTCATATTCTTCTCCAGCACATATGGAACATTCTCCAGGTTAGAACAAATGTTAAGCCACAAAAGATGTCTTAACAATTTAAGAACACTGAAATCATATCAAGTATCTTCTTTGGCCATCCCAGCCAGAGCAATTAGGCAAGAGAAAGAAACAAAATGTATCCAAATTGGAAAGGAAGACGTTAAATTGTCTGTATTTACAGACACCATGATCTTATATGTAGAAAACCCTAAAGATTCCACCAAAAGACTGTTAGGACTAATAAACAAATTCAGTAAAATAAAACCGACATGCAATATGTGTTTCCATATACTAGCAATAAACTCTTTGAAAAACAAATTAAAGAAAGCAATCTTATTTATAATAGCATCAAAAGAATAAAATAATTAGAAATAAATTTAACCAAGAAGGTGAAAGATATGCCAATGAAAGCTATAAAATATTGGTGAAAGAAATTGAATAAGACACAAATAAATGCAAAGATATCCCATGTTTATAAATTGGAAGAATTAATATTATTAAAATGTCCATACTACCCAAAGCAATCCACAGATGTCATGCCATCTCTGTCAAAATTCCAATGGCATTTTACACAGAAACAGAAAAACAAATCCTAAAATTCATATGGAACCACAAAAATCCCCAAATAGCCAAAGCAATCTTGAGCAAGAACAAAGCTGGTGGCCTCACACTTTCTAATTCCAAATTACATTACAAAGTTATAGTAATTAAAACATTACAGTACTGGAATAAGAACAAACACATAGACCAGTGGAACAGAATAAGGAGCCCAGAAATAAATAAACACATTTATGACCAACTATTCTTCAACAAGAGTGCAAAGAATATAAAATAAGGAAAGGAGAAAAGAATAGTCTCTTCAATAAATAGTGTTGGGATAATTAGATATCCCATGAAAAGGAATGAAATTACATCATACACAAAAATCAACTCAAAATGGGTTAAAGACTTAAACAGAAGACCTGAAACTGTGAAAGACCTAGAAGAAAACATAGGGGAAAATCTCCTTGATATAGGTCTTGGCAACTATTTTTTGGATATGGCACTGAAATCACGGGAAATAAAAGCAAAAATAAACAAGCAGGATTATGTAAAATTAAAAAGCATCTGCACAGCAAGGGAAATAATCAACAAAATGAAAAGGCAACCTATGGAATGGGAGAAAATAACTGCAAAACCAATATCTCATAAGAGGTTAATATTCACAATATATAAGAAACTCCTACAACTCAAAAGCAAAAAAATTCAAATAATTTAAAAATGGGGAAAAAACCTAAATAGGTATTTCTCCAAAGAAGGCATATAAATGCCTAACAGGTATATGAAAAGCATACATAATCATGAGAAAAAGGCAAAGCAAAACTACCTCACACTTGTCAGGATGGCTAAAAAATGGTAAATGTTAGAGAGGATTTGGAGAAAAGGGAATCCTGGTACATTGTTGGGAGGAAAGTAAATTGTTACAGCTACTATGAAGGCTCCTCAAAAACTTAAAAACAAACTACCATATGATCGGCAATCACACTTCTGGATATACATCCAAAGTAAATGAAATCAGTATGTTGAAGAGATATCTGCACTTCCACGTTCATTGTAGTATTATTCACAATAGACAAGATACAGAATCGACCTAAGTGTCAATCAATGGATAAATGAACATACAGTGGAATATTATTCAGCCTTAAAAGTGAAGGAAATCCTGCTATTTGCAACAATATGGAAGAAACTGGAAGACATTATGCCAGGCAAAATAAGCCAGACACAGAAAGACAGTAACTACATGATCTTGCTTATATGTGGAATCTGAAATAGCCAAACTCATAAAAGCAGATAGTAGAATGGCAGTTGCAAGGGGCTGGGAGAAAGGGGAAACAGGGAGATGGATGGTCAAAACGTACAAACTTTCAGTTAAAATAGACTATTATAAGATATATTATGTAACCCTTATGGTAATCATGAAGAAAAACCTGCAGTAGATACACAAAGGATAAGTAAGTCCTGAAAACCTACTATATAGCATAGTGCCTATGACTATCAATACAATATAGTATATTTCAAATGTGCTAAGATAGTAGAGCTTATGTTACCACAAAAAATAAGTAAATAAATACATAAAATTAGTAAACAAAGCAGGAGAAAACTTTATGAGGTTAGGAATATGTCAAAGACCTGGATAGTAGTGATGCTTCCATGCCTATATACTTATCCTCAAACTCAAGTTGTATACATTAAATATGTACGGCTTTTTACATGTCAATCATTCCTCAATAAAGTAGGGTTTTTTTTTTTAAAAAAAAAAAAGGAAGAAGCATGAATCTTCCCACTCATCATGATGAACATGTGTGTTTCTTATTGTTTTCTTTTGGAGAGGATCCAGGGAAGATTCAAGAAGAGATGGATAGAAGGGTATATATCATCTTTTCTACATTTAAGGTTCCAAAAAGCCAAATTTTAACCTAATTTCCCCAATGGTTCTGACATTTTGAATTTTTTATCTCCTCATATTTTTTTTCTGTACATGATGTATATATCCCTGCCAGTTCAAGAAATTAGTTATATTACCAACTGAATAATCTGCCCAGTAATGTTTTATAGATCCTCCAGAGGACCACATTAGCAGGCAATAAAATCCCAAAAAGTAAAACTGGGGGCATGATTAAAACAGCGCTTTAAATTAAATAGTTCTTCTAATTCATTTCATAGAACAATAGGCATGCAGAAATGGTAATAAAGCTTAGCCATTCCATATCATATTACAAATAAAAATATTAATGTTACAAACCAGAAATAATGCCATAAGCCTCCATCTTTTGGAGAAAAAAAATCTCACAAACACAATGAAAACTTCCTCCCAAAATTAAAGGTTGAGTCATAAATGAAGAAACGTTAGCTGAAATGATAATGTACTCTAACCCCAGGCCAAAATATTCAAGATAAAAGTTTTAAACCTCACTAAATAGAAAATGACTAATGTTGAATGTAACAGTGACCTTATAATTTTACTTGTTCTGTAAAAATATACCTTAATTTGCAAGATCTCATTTATATCATAGCTATTAAAATTTAATCTCATAGGACACTGTGGAAAAGATCATGTGGGGTGGTGAAATTTACCAGCATAGAGAAAGCAGGAAAGATAATTGGACTGTTTCTGTGTTTGTCAATGTGTGTATGAGCCCCAGAAGCTTGCTTTCAGGTCAAGAATATAGAACCTTTGCTCCATGTAGATTTCAACCAGTATATGTATATTTAAGGAAACATTTTCTGATTATGCACCTTATGAGATACTGAATTGAACAAGCTAATCAAACCCCCCCAAAAGGTGAAACCCTCATATATGGCAAGGATTTAGTTATTTATGATATAGGCTCTTACTCATAAGAAATAGACATTTTTATGCCATTGATATTTGTAATTCTCATAAATGTCACTATTATCAAACCAACTGTGTCCCTGAAAGACAACCAATAAAAGGTAGGCATTAATGAAATTGAGGGAAAACACCACAGGGCTATTTATCTGTACACAGGCCTTACTACACATAAACAGCCAGAGAGGACTCTCAGCAATAGAATTTTCCATCCAGTTCCTAGCATGACACTTGGGGACTTTTGACATTAAAGGATTACCCTGTTGCAGAAAATACTGCTCAAAGAGTAACAAAGAAGTTCAGAAAGATCATCAGATGTATTGCCAGAGTGGAAAAAAAAGGCATGATTTCCAGAGGCATCTTAATTAATGAAAAAGAAGACAATTCCTTGAAACCCCAGTAGTAGACAGAAGCCCACCGTAAGTATGATTTTCCCCTGTCCACATTTTAGCCCTTATTAAATGTCAAATTGCTTTAGAATCATATCTGCAGCAGGCTTGGGTTTAGTAATCCCCCCAATTAATGAAAGCCTGTTCAGCAACGCATTCTTTATTACCTTTTAATCTGTTTTAATTCTTTTGCCTCCTTCCCCCAACAGAACATGTTTCAACATCAGTCCTGGATATATTTTCTCCTCAGCAACTCAGTATAAGGCTGGAGGTGGCAGTCAAGTTTATTCACTATCAGGCCAAAGATAAAAACTTAAGTTTGGGGGAAGTGATGTAGAACTTGGAAAACAAGGGTTGAACTGACAGCTCCTCTACCCATTCCCAGGTGGAATCACCGAGGTGCCCCAAGGGCTTCTCATCTGATGCAAGAGATGAATTGGAAGGCAGGAACACAGGCACCAGCCTCACTCAAGCCATTGCATCCATCCATTACCCATCCATCCAAAAAAAAACCAAAAAAGGTACTGAACTCCTACGATGTGCTCTGCTCAAGGGAGTAAGACTGGAATAGTCCCTGTTCACACAGAGCTTCCTTTTTCTATCCCTCCCTAGTTACCTTGACAGGTTGTGTTTTCTGTTGAATATTAGGAGTAATTCGTACATTCATTCACTAGGAATTAAACACAAGCCACTTGGCCATTCCATTTAAACTATCAGCTCACTCCAGGTTTAATAACTAGGTAGCCACAGGGTAAGAACTTACATGCCCATCTTCACTAATGGCTGTCAGAATGAATCAGTCATGTCTGACAATGCATCTACAAGAAGCCATAAGAGTTGAGGCATTTTTTTCTTCTTGGGCCTGGAAGACTTAATGATTATAAATACTCTCACTTGTAACAAGATACAGTGAGTTCAGAGGAAAGATTACAGAAGGCTTGGGGCCCAGCTTGGATAGAACATTGAGAAAATGACTAAATTACTGTCTTTATTCTATCCATCAAGGGGATAAGAATATATATGACCAACACATTGAAAAACACTAGCTGGAATGAAGAGTCTCATGGTTAAATGTAGGAGGCAGACACACTTGAGATGAAATCATAGCTCCAGCACTAAGTACCTTTATGAAAATGAATGTTTTTCAACCTCTTTGTGCTTCAGTTTCCTCTTTTGGAAAATTATGGATAAAAACTGTACAAACATCACAGAGTGATCGTGAAGATCAAATGGAATAATTCCCATCAAGCTTTAGTGCCTAATATCAAAAACAAAACAAAAAACTTCCACCCATAATAGAATTTCCATTAGAAAAATTAAGGTCCCATAGCCTCTACTCTAACCTTCTTCCCCAAGACATTGTAAAGATCAGTAAAAGAGATATAAGGAAAAAATATTTTGAATTCCTAAAAGGAAAAATAGTACACATTTGTATAATATTGCCAGTATTGCAGTCAGATGTATTATTAGTACATCCTGATGAATGCTGAGGCTCTGGTCATGGGTTTCATTATTCTAATCCATGGGCAGGTAATCACAGCAATACAGGAGAGAGGGATGAAAAGGGGCCCAGAGCACAACTTAAATTCACTTTTCAGGTATCACAGACAGACATAGAAAATACCTACATGACTCACAAGTCACAAGGATTCCAAAACTCTGTGCCTTGTGCTTTATTTATGAATTAAATTTCCATTTTTCTTGGTTTTGTTCTGGTAGTCAAAGCAGCTAAAACCCTAGAAATGCCCTTCCATCTTGGGCCATTCCACACAAAATGGTTGTGCAACACACTGAACTGAGCTCCAAACATGGAGATGGAAGCCACAATAGGAAAGGCAGCTGCTAGGGTGGCACTGAAATCCTCTAACAACCTTTGGAAAGAAACCAAGAAGGAAGAAACAAAAACTTCTCTCTGTCTAGACTTCATCTGTCCAGAACTAAACCTCATCTCCCAGGGCCATCACAAGAGTGATAATTAGGATGAGCTGCAAGGTGGCTATCTGCCAACTCCATCTCATCATCAGCTTTCACTCGCTCCCATCTCTCTTATGCCACCTTCACTGCTTTCAGCAGCTGAAAATAACGAGACAGGAAACTGAGAAATTACCTAGCAGATCATATTAGATTCAGCTGTTCACCTTCATGAGGATCAATTGGATCAATCGCAAATTTTGAGTGATCACTGATGAGAAAGTGATAAGTGGTTTTAAACTGTCCTCAACAAACCAGTCTCTCTAGCTAGTCATTAATGACACCTCAGTAGGCAGTGATATTTGAAACAAAAGGTTGTTTAAGATTTATGTTTCCCAATCTACTACCATGAGAAAGAGCCATTCTTGATGCAACTGAGAAAAGGGCATCCAGTGAAACATCATCTAGTTTTGAAAATGTTTTTCGTGTCCCTTTGGTCTAGCAATGGCTCAGCCTAGTATTTCCTAAAGTGTGAGAGCCAACTCATTTGCAGTATCCAAGAACATTTTCAGTAGCATATGGACAAAACGTTGTAGAATGGTTATGTATTATTTTTCATATTTTAGAAAAAAAGTATAATTCTACATTAAGCCCATGATTTCATAAGTATTATTTATTAAGATGAGGCTACATAAAAAGTAAGTTGATACAAAGAAAAATATTAAGTAAATAATAGTACAGGTGCTTGTGGATATGGCGAAAACATAAAAAGGTGGCATGTCAATGACTCAGGCTGAGCAAAAATGCTATTTATTTATTTATTTAGAGATAGGGCCTTGCTCTGTCATCCACGTGGAGTACAGTAGTGTGATCATGGCTCACTGCAACCTGGAACTTCTGGGTTAAAGTGATCCTCCCACCTCAGCCTTCTGAGTAGTGGAGACTATAGGTGCATGCCATTGCACCCAGCTAATTTTAAAAAGAAACAAAACAAAAAAACTTCAGTAGAGACAAGATTTCTCCACGTTGCTCACGCTGGTCTCAAACTCCTGAGCCCAAGTGATCCCCTTACCTCAACCTCCCAAAGTGCTGAGATTACAGGCATGAGCCACTGCACCTGGCCCAATGCTCTTTATTGGCTCCTACTCCCTAGGGCAAAGATCCCTAGGATTACCAAAAGAGTTTGCTCATCCTACTTTAGTTGAGCTAACAGAATGGCTGAACTCAACGTTTTTGAGTCATTCAGATTATCTGACTATGAACTTCACATTTGATGAGCTGTTTTTTTTTTGGTTTTTTTGTTTTTTTTTGAGACGGAGTCTCTCTCTGTCACCCAGGCTGGAGTGCAGTGGCGCGATCTCGGCTCACTGCAAGCTCTGCCTCCTGGGTTCACGCCATTCTCCTGCCTCAGCCTCCCGAGTAGCTAGGACTACAGGCACCCGCCACCACGCCCAGCGAATTTTTTGTATTTTCAGTAGAGACGGGGTTTCACCGTGTTAGCCAGGATGGTCTTGATCTCCTGACCTCATGATCCACCCACCTCAGCCTCCCAAAGTGCTGGGATTAGAGGCGTGAGCCACCGCATTTGGCCTCATGAGCTGTTTTTGAGGGGCAGATAAAAACAGGAATATCTTGATTCTTATGGTTATGCTCAGGCAGGAGACAAAAGGATTAGCAGATAATAACACGTTCTTACGGCAGTACCTCAACAAAAAAGGTTCAAAAGTGTCCCAATTTGTAGAGAACATGGGGACAGGTCTTTCAGATCAAGGGTGCTCCTAACTAGATATATAGTGCCCTCTATATAATAGGTTATATTTGAATAAGTGAATGACTACCCATATCTTAACTTTGTGAGTATCATAAAATAATATCAACCGTAGAAGTTCACATCTAGGTGCAAAGAAACTGTAACTCTAGGAATGACACCTACCTGAGGCACGGTCTTCACTTGGAACAGTATATTATGGAAGGAGTGTCCATCATTGGCCTGCAAGACTGCAACATCGGATGTGCTGTCTGAACCATCATGAGCATAGTGGAGAAGGCCTCTAGAGAGTTCATCCAGCTGGAATTGATAGATAGGGGCTGCCGGGGACTGAAGTGTTTGAAGCAATTGGCCATGAAGTGGAGGATCGATTATTTCAATGACCACATCCTGTGGGTTGTCATCATCTCGGATGTCAAGCAGCTGGGTGGTGATGGTTGCCCTCTCTCCTCTGCTAATGTGGAGAACCTCATTTCTCAGCACATAGGGGGCCTGTGGAGTTGAAGGGAAGAAGAGTCAGTTAATAGGTAAAGAAAGGACAATCCAGTGGACTAGATACCTGATTGTTATTCCTATGCTTTTTGAGAAACTCTAAGTGTTCTAGCAAAGCACCAAACTGTTCTACGGTGAACACATTCGTCAGAGGTGTGGTCAGTCACAGGAACACAACAACTAAGGTTACTTCACACCTCTGGGTTCTAGAGGTTTATCAAGCTACTTCAAGACTTGAAAGACAACTGGTGAGAGCTGCTAGCTTCTAAATCTCTAATTTCTCTGCTATCCTGACTTACATTATATCCCAAGAGAGACTAATAAGAGGTATGAAATTTTTGGACTTGCCTTTGGGAGGACACACTTCACTCCAGGCCATGTTGTGGTATACTGACTCTGAGGAATCTACTTTTGCATCCTGAGCTCATGCTGTTTCTAGTCCCTCCCAGTAATTTTCTTCGGTTTTCTCATCCAAATCTTGACAGAGCCCCACCCCAACTCAGGTTATAAAGTGTGCCAAGATTATGGTCTAGGTGAGTAAGGCAACCACCTGGCTAATTCATGTGACAAGGCTAATATATTATAGTAAAATTTACTATCTTTTTCTTAGGATTGTCAGGTTACCTCCCACCAAGTTGAGTAAGCAAATAAAACGTTCTTTCATAAAGATAAAAGCTAATGAACCACAACAGAAAAAAAACTCACCCAAAAAAACTGAGGCCAGAAGCCAAAGAAAATATTATTTCAGTTTTTTAAAAAATATCATTTGAAGTGGAACCATCTAGGACTTTTCTCAACACACTGCTTTCTTTAATCCAAATGGCTTTCTTTTAAAACTACCCAAGCACCCTCCTGGCCTCCTGGAAATTACAATCTCTATTAAAGGAATGTCTAATACATCATTATAATAGTTACATAGTGGGAAATTAGATGATAGTTAGTCTTTAGAATTCTCAAGTGAGAATTCTACAGCTGTGATTCTATACATGGGAAAGAGTGACCCCTCCTACTCTGAAAGAGGAAAAGTCAAAGATGATGTCAAAATCCACAAATGGAAAAGACCAAATTAACTTGCATGAGAAAATTTCAGAGGCTCAAGACCATATTGCAATGTCACAGAAATTTAAAGGAATGAAAATAAGTTAAAATGATTTTCTAAAATTCCATTTTAAAGACTTAAAATGATAAAAGTTTCTCATATAATAAATAAAATTAAATGTTCTCCTTATTTACTCACTTGATTGTGGAAAAACACACAAGCAACACTTGGGGAACCATGGGAACTCACCATGTCAGATTAGGAAGACTTGCCAATATCTACCTTTGATCTTTCACTGGAGTAACTTTATTAGCCCAAACAAAAAGAACGAAACAAAGTTTCTGAGTATAAGGACTGAGAAACATCTAAACCAGTAAGTTGTAAGACTGGATGTAGCCCTCTGTCCTAAATTTACAGAGATCACCTGTTTCAGCTTTTTTTTTTTTTTTAAGACAGAGTCTCACTCTGTTGCCCAGGCTGGAGTGCAGTGGCATGATCTCAGCTCACTGCAAACTCTGCCTCCCGGGTTCAAGTGAGTCTCCTGCCTCAGCCTCCCGAGTAGCTGGGATTACAGGTGTCCACCACCATGCCCGGCTAATTTTTGTATTTTCAGTAGAGACGTGGTTTCACCATGTTTGCCAGGCTGGTCTCGAACTCCTGACCTCGGGTGACCATGCATTTCGGCCTCCCAAATTGCTGGGATTACAGGCATAAGCCCTGAGCCCAGCCTGTTTTAGTTTTAATTAAAACAAAATTTATATATTTTGCTCACCCATGAAATCAAATTAACTTAGGATCATTTTCAAATCATTAAACTCCAATTTATCCCTGATGTGATAATACCATCAAGAAGAGGTGAACTGGGCTATTAATACCATTTTGCAGCCACCACTGGTTCAAGTCTATGTTGTTATCCATGATCCTTTCATTTTTGGACCAAAGATATAAAAACATCAGATGAAAAACAATCATCTAGTGTCCTTCCTTGAATCATGAATAACATGATACTGAGATCTGGATATTTAGCTAGTCTTGGTTCCCCAGGAGAATATTCCACTCTCTTGCTTTTCATAACATATGAATATACCTATTTCACACATTTTGGCTCTTCAATCCCTCAAGCCCAGTTTCTAGAGCAGCTACAACTATATGTATTCTGGATCCGTAAGTACAACTTGACGGAGATGAATGATGAGAGGTGAGTTTGAAGGGCCAACACACTGAGCTTTATAGCACCTACCATGACTTCCTTATGTCTGTGTTTTGTTGATGGCCACACTGGCACACTAGAACCTCATTTAAGTAGATCCTTAATAATATTCTCTAACTGCTGCAGATTCCACATACTAGAGAAAGATAAAACAAACTCCTTTACCTAAAGATAAAGACAGTCTTTTTTTTTTTTTTTTTTTGAGACAGGGTCTCACTGTGTTGCTCAGGCTGGGGCACGGTGGCATGATCGTCATTCATTGCAGCCTCAACCTCCCTGAGCTTAGGTGATCCTCCCACCTCAGCTCCCCAAGTAGCTGGGACTATAGGAATGCATCACTGGGCCCAGATAATTTTTTGTATTTTTTTGTTTGTTTCGGTATAGACGGGGTTTCGCCATGTTGCCCAGGCTGGCCTCAAACTCCTGGGCCCAAAAATCCACCTGCCTCAGCCCCCCAAAGTGCTGAGATTATAGGCATGAGCCACTGCACCCTGCCAACTATTTGGAAGGGCTGGTAGCAGATTTAGTATAGTAAAGTTATGCGTCATAATATAACGGTTAAGAACACTGCCTCTGTAGCCAGATTTACTGGGCACAAACATTGACTCCCTATTTATTAGCTATATTACCATAGACATGTTATGTCGCCTTCTTGTGACTTTGTTTCCTTGTCTGTAAATTGGAGACAATAATACCTCATAATATTGGCATAGGATTAACTGAGTTACTTACGTGAAACACTAAGACTATAACACTAAGTACTAGAGAAGTATTAGTAATTTTGGTTGCTGCTGTTGTTATTACCCAGAAGTCCTAAAAATTACTCCAGTGGCATTTCAAGAGGAAACCAAGACTAGATTAATTTAATGCAATCATTTTCATTAAATCTGCAGGAAACCTAGATTTCGTGCTTGAGAACTAGTAGTCATGTAAAATTATTAATTACATGGCCATTTTTATTACCTGTGTTGAAAATGCTTGTATGTTGATCAGCTGTGGCTCAGAGAAGAACTGCTGGTCACTAATTTTCAGGAAAAAGTAACCTTTCCTAAAGAAGTCCCAAAGAAAGGAATAAGAAAATACAATCATTACATTAGACTTTACACAGAAAAGGCTTAAAAACATTTTCAGGTTATGTGTAGGTAGGAATTTGGATCAAACTGCTGCAGTAATGTCACACTCATACTATAAAGAAAAAACTACCAGATAAAGATGAACATAGTAAGATTCAGGTAAAAATACTGTGTGTTCTTAAATCTCCTTATAACAATAATAATAATTATGTAAAATTTTGTTTTGTTTCCTATCTTTCTAAACTGAATAAAGAAAAGGCTGAAAAATTAGTTGTCAGGCCAAGGCAGATTAGTAATATATTGTAGGCTAATGGTTAAATTGAAGAATTGAAAGGAATCTTTTATAGTCTCTTACCAGTTCTCCACGATTCCCTCTTCCCAACAAATGCTCTTCCTAACTCCTGCCCAATTCATGTGAGTGGGCCCCTAGTAACAACGTTTGCAATGTCTGTATTACACGGCTGTTCATCTCCCCTCACTCCCCACCAGCCTACTCATAGTCATTGTGGACAGACTAGGGAAGGATGGCTGATTCTTCCCTGGCGATTTGCAACTGGCCCGAGAGCCAGCAGTCAGTCTCAGCATCTGACTACAGGACAACCAGAGTCTACTATGTAGAACAAGCCTGCGTGTAATAGAGAAATGAATGAAGCCTATAAGCAAAGAGACACAGGGATGAGAGAAGAGTTGATTCCTGCTTCCCCTTCCCAGTCCTTGCTTCCAGACTGTCCTGGAGCACAACTGCCCTTGGTGCCTTTGAGATCTGAGCCGCCCCTGCAATGTTATAACAAGTCTTACATTTTTGCTAATCTACTTCAAGTTTACTTCCATTACTTGCAACCAAAAAGTCCCAATTAGTAATAAAATAAGCCGTTGTTCAAGCAGCTTCAGAGACTGCTAGAAGGGAAGGTAAGACTTACCCACCTTCAATGCCAAACCAAGCACAGAACTCGCTGCTGGCTGGTAAGATATAGGACTACTGCATTATGGGGATTTTTGAATTCTAGTCTACTAGAGGGACCATTGTTTTAAAAGTTCTTTAGAAGTTATTCTTGGAACCACTATTTATACATGAAAGAATGTGGATGGATCTGAAAAGCATTATGGCAAAAGACAGAAACAAAAGGCTACATATTGTTTGATTCCATTCACCTAACATTTTAAAAAGCACAAAACTCAGCAGTAAAAATGGATCAGTGGTCACCAGTGACTAGGGGTAAAGGAGCAACTATAAAAAGGAGACTTTTGGGGTTACGGAACCATTTTACATATTGACTATGGTTGTGGTCACAAGATTGCGAAACTGTATACAGTTATTAAAATTTATAGAACAATACACTTCAAAATGGAGGATTTTATTGAATGCAAATTATACCTCAATAAACCTGATTGCTTTTTAAAAAATGATTCTTGTCTTCCCTTCTCTTCTATCTTCCCTTCATTTTCTGTCCCATTTAAGTCCTGTCCCTCTCCACCACCACCTCAGGCTTCAAGAGAATGTAACTGATGGATTGTCTTCCAGGACAGAAGAGAAGGGAAGACAAAAACAGTTTTTTAAAAATGATTTTTGGTGGCACTGAGGTTCCAATAACAGTGTTCAGTATATCACTGTTATTTGATTGAAAGTACCACCCCTTCCTTGTTCAGGGGTGGTACTTCCATCAATTAATAAAATACAGCATTATAAATAAAATACGTTATTTATCATTTTAAAAAATTATTTTATTTTATTAAATAATGCCTTATTTGATTAACTGATGAGAGTACCACCCCTGAACAAAGAAAGGGTGGTACTTCCTATCAAATAAGGGTAAGTGATTTTTGGTGGCACTGAGGTTCCAATAACAGTGTTCAGTATATCAGCAATGCCATTTTGTTCCAGTGATGGCAACTACACTTATAAGTTGTCTTTTACTCCACAGAAGCATTCTAATCCCAAAGGAATCCAATCCTAAACAATCATGGTCAGTGTCTTCATGGTTAAAAACAAAACAAAACACAAACTGATGTGGCAGGTTGCCCTTTTGTTTTGTATTATTCAGAGACTTCAATAATTTTATTTTCCATGGGTTTCTACCAACCTCGTTCTATTATTCTTCTCATTCTTTCTTTTGTTGAATTTTTATTATACCTCTCATTCTTTCTTTTGTTGGATAAAGAAAATCCAGTATTAAAATGGGTACCCCAAAAAGAGTACTGTGAGGATTTCCTAAACTGCCATTCTTTGTCCCATTTAGGGGTACAAAGCTATGATTCCACAGAAAAAACAGGTGATGAGAGGTTAAAGATGTTAAATAGACAAGAGGGTTGATCTTGGTTGTCTACGAAGCTTTACGCTTTTCATAAGTGACTGCAAGAAAAGTGACTACTATACAGAGTTGTATAGCTCTGTGTTTCTGTGTCTGTGTTATAGAAATACTTAAGAATAGGCCAGGTGTTGCAGCTCACACATGTAATTGCAGCACTTTGGGAGGCCAAGACAGGCAGATCACTTGCAGTCAGGAGTTCGAGACCAGCCTGGCAAATACAGTGAAACTCTGTCTCTTCTAAAAATACAAAAATTAGCTGGATATGGTGGCACGTGCCTGTAGTCCCAGCTACTCAGGAGGCTGAGGCACAAGAATCACTTGAACCCAGGAGGCAGAGGTTGCAGTGAGCCAAGATCGTGCCACTGTATTCCAGCCTGAGTGACAGAGTGAGATTCTGTCTCAAATAATAATAATACTTATAGTAAAAATGAATGCAGAATATAGAGTAGGAATTTGAAGAGTCTATGGCATCAAACACCAGAGTTTTAAGCTCCATCTCTGTAGCAATACTTCTCTATGAAGTGACCTTTTGTCCTTTGAGGATGGAAGCATGCCTATTGTTCCTAGTATATTAGGGAGGCAGAAATCATTGAGGCTAAAGGCATGGGTTGTGGAATCAGTCTTGGCTTGGAGTCTCAGCTCTGCACACACATGTTGAGAGGTCTAGGGCAAGATAACCTATACTCTCAAGGCCTCAGTTTCCTTATCTGTAGACTAGCAACATGAGATACATAGTTCATGTAAAGTGCCTAACATGATGCCTGGCTCAAAGTTAGCATTCCATAAATGCTAGTTGTTCTTATTCCTATAATATGATCTTCCAAGGTCACTGGCATCATCACCTCTGAATTACAATAGAGACAGTGCCATCTACTTTTCTCCTCACCTATCTCCCAGCACAAACCTCAAAACCAACCAACCCTCAAGGTTAGTGTTGACAGTAAAAATACTCACTGTGTCCTTGTCACTGTTTCAGCGTTTCAACTCCTTGTTTATACATAGAGTCTATGCTGAATTATCTGCACTAATGAAGCAGAGCAGGATGAAGGATAATCCAAGAGGCTAATCTTTGGGGGGCACCCTCTGACTTCTGTGGAGTAGATTTACCCTGCTAATTATATAGCTATATTTGCTTGGGTTGGTGTTAACATTCAACTGCATTCCTGAAGCATATGTCAGCTGGGGTGGGGAAGGCAGCCAGAAGTGTGCTAAGCATCAGGGGAAAACTGGATCAGGCTTAAAAATTAACCACAATTAATCCCATAATGTGGATAATAAAAAGTTCACTGTGATTCTAAGTTTCCTTCCAACTCTAAAATCCCAGAGACCATACAACACCTTGAAAAGCATGTGCTCCATCCTCTCTCTCTGTCACCCACTCCCAGTACATTGCCCCAATGTTGAAGAAGCAGCTGTAACATCTAGTTATATGACCAGTTTTGTTTCTGCTGGGCCAAAAATCTGGGTAATTGTATCAGGACTTTTCTGTCGCATCAGAGAATTACCCACAATTATGTGAGAAAACGAAAATGTCTCTAACAGATGCACGCTCTTTGAGCAATCACAGGGAAATGATGACAGGCAGCTGAGAGTATTTGGGCTTGTGGAGTATTGATCTTCCCCAGATGAGAAGGGTTAGCTATTGAGAAAGAGAGGCTGGGACAGGGTGGAGGAGTGGAAAAGCAATGATGGAAAGGAGGCAGGAAGAAAACAACAGAACACAGAGTCACCTGAGTTTTTCTTTGCTGTGCACAAAACGCACTTTCTTCTCGTTCACATCTTTCCAGCTAAAATGGCCAGCCTTGTCCAGCTGAACCTCTTTTCCATTTCTTGAGAGCACTAGCTGACCATTGGTGGGAGTGCTCACAACATGAAATAGGAGATCTTCGACCCTACCCTCCTGGTCTTGGACATTCAGGAGGGAAAAATCCAGTGGCTTTATTGAACCAATTGGGAGGATCAGGGAACCATTCACATGAAGACTAGGGGTGTGTATTTTGCCTGAAAAACATATGAATCCAAAGGTCAAGCTTATGGTACCTTCACTAATTAGGTCACTTTCCCCTTATTTTGTTTATTTTTTCAGACCACCTCCTTACAATTTCCAGAGAATAAACACAAAATAAGAAACAGAGTTGATTTCACTACATAAACAGTGTGCTGGAGTTTATAGCATTACATTGTTACAAAAGACCACAATCGTCAGTTCCCTCTAGGGAACTTCAGTATTCCTGAAGAATACACATGATGTCTCTTTGCCTCCCAGTGGGAGGTCCTCAGGTGTAAGTCACTGCTCCTGTTCTTTGACACACGTTCCATATAGAAGACATGGAGCCTGGAAACTATGCTGATGGCTGGAGTAGGCCATTCCTAATTCCATGCCAAACTAAAGGCTAATGGCTACTTTCTTCTTTTAAAGAAGCTTAGGTGAGAAAACAATTCCTAATTCCAAACCAGTACCTATCTTTACCACCGCATCTGCCAAACACCACTCTCACTTCCTGCTGAGCTCTGGCTCTGACTCAGACATGTTCCCCTCTTACAGGCAGCTCCAGCTTTCCTTTCAGCTGCCCTCCATGTGCCAACCTTTTCTTAAAAATTTTAAATAAGCTTGTAATGTTGTAAATTCAGAGCTGCACAGATGAGATTCTGGGCTATGGTATACAATAAGCCTCCCAGTGGTTACCACACTGGATGCACGGCAAGAACATAGGACTTCAATGTAATCGTTAAACTATAAAACTCTTAGAAGAAAATATAGGAGTACATTTTTACGATTTTGAAGTAGACAATGCTTTCTTAGATAAGACACAAAAAGCACATGTGACAAAAGAAAAAATAAATGGACATCATCAAAATGTAAAACTTTTATATTCAAAGGACACCCATGAGAAAGTGAAAAGACAACCCACAGAATGGGAGTAAACATGCAAATCATATATCTACAAAGGGACTTGTGTCAAGAATATATAAAGAACTCCTATAACTCAACAATAGAAAATGAAAAACCGAATTTTTAAAATGGGTGAAGAATTTGAATAGGCATTTCTTCAAAGAAGATACACAAAAGGCCAATAAGCACATGAGCAGGTGCAAAATCATAAACACAATAAGATATCACTTCACTTCCACTAGGAAAGACAATAAAAATTGTTAGGGCATGGAGAAATCAAAACCTCATAGATTATTGATGGGAGTGTAAAATGGTGTAGTCACTTGGGAAAACAGTTGGACAGTTCCTCAATTAAATACAGTTACCAAAGGACACAGCAATTCCACTCCTGGGTATATAAACCCAAGAGAATTGAAAACATTTGTCCACACAAAACTTGTACACAAATGTTCATAACAGCATTACTCATAATAGTCAAAAAGTGAAATCAACTCAAAAGTCCATTCATTGTTTAATGGATAAATAAAATGTGGTATGTCACAAAATGTAATATTACTCATCTACAGGAAGAAAAAGGAATGATGTGCTGATTCATGATATCATATGGATGAAAATATTATGCTAAGTAAAAGCAGCCATACATAAAAAGCCATATATTGTAAGTTCCATTTATGTGAGATGTCTAGAATAGGCAAATACCTAGAGACAGAAGTAGATTAGTGGTTTCCAGGGACTGGGTTGAGACAGGAGTGGAGAGAAACTGCTAATATTATGGGATTTCCTTTTAGAGTGATGAAAATGTTTTGGAAATAGGTAGTGGTGATAGTTGCACAACTTTGTGAATACACTAAAAACCACTGAATTGTATACTTTAAAGCATGAATTTTATGGTATGTAAATTACATCTCAATAATAATAAGAATCATATAGGGATCTTTTAAAACAATACTGACAGTTGGGCTCCACTGCCAGAGCTTCTGTCTTGGATGTTCTTGGGTAGGACCTCGGGAATTTTACAAACTCAGCAGGTAATCCTAGCGGGCTGCTGGCTTTGAGAACCACAGTCCTATCCTGATGCACCTGCCACATCAGACCTGCCAAGGGCAAGTAAAGAGGCTGGTGTTTGCTACCATTTCCTAGAATAGCACCAGTTAATTTACACTGCAGTAGGATTATCAGGGGCTCATACTTAGAATTCATGTGAAATACACATACCTTGTCTTACAATTTTATAATCTTTGTCCACATGAAACATCTGATGGACAAAAAGGGATTTCTTAACATGCTGTAGAATTTATCCCGTCTCCTGCAAGTTGTTTTTGCCTGGACTTTAATTGGTAGTGCTCCTTTTTACAACTAGGTCAGACAGGACAGTTTGGAAATGCCAAGTTTCAGTGGGACTACTTCGACTGTAAGATCGCTCTAATGAGAGTGGCACTCATTTTCACAAGTGGACTTATATCCCAGAGAGAAGTAAGCTGGCTCTCAAGTACTTAGGGTTTTCAGAAAGATTCCCCAAAAATAAGCCAAAAATATTTTTTCCCATGGGGAAGTCTTAATATCTTTAAAGGCCAGAAATATAGAGACAGAAAATATGATTGAATATGAGTGTTAAAAAATGCCTCATGTTTTTGACGAACGACTCTCAAAAGCCAACAAACACTCAGAGTAATGTCCCTCCCAAGCTTTACTCACCATAAAGGTTTTGGGATTCAAAATTAAGACTGAATTTAAATTCACTTCTCTTTGTTATTTAAGGTAACGTGTCCACTAATGTGTTGGAAGAGAATGGCTTCATTTCTTAACATGTTACCTATTATTATTATTATTTTTGAGACGGAGTCTCACTCTGTCACCCAGGCTGGAGTGCAGTGGCATGATCTCGGCTCACCACAACCTCCACCTCCCGGGTTCAAGCGATTCTCCTGACTTAGCCTCCTGAGTAGCTGGGATTACAGGCGTTCATTACTGTGCCTGGCTAATTTTTGTATTTTTAGTAGAGACGGGGTTTTGCCATGTTGACCAGGCTGGTCTTGAACTCCTGACCTCAGATGATCTGCCTGCCTCGGCCTCCCAATGTGCTGGGATTACAGGCGTAAGCCACCATGCCCGGCCGATGTTACATATTTTTAAGGGCAAACGGGGTAGCCTGAAATCCATCCACTAGAAACATGTGAACCTCATGAAGCAGACTCCTCATACTATTTGTTATTTATTTATAATTTATCTCTACTGTGTGAAAAAGGGTGTACCACTGCACTTTGACATAATTAGCTCTACAAATTTATATAAATATAAATAAATTATATGTAAATACAGTCATGTGCTATATAACATTTCAGTCAACAACAGACCACTTATATGATGGTGGTCCCATAAAATTATGCTGTACCTTTTCTATTTTAGATATGTTTAGAAACACAAATACTTACTATTGTGTTACGATTGCCTACAGTATTCAGTACACTCACATGCTGTACAGGTTTGTAGCCTATATTTTTATAGCCTTGGTGTGTAGTAGGCTATACCATCTAGGTTTGTGTAAGTACACTCCATGGAGTTCAAACAATGATGAAACTGCTTAATGATGCATTTCTCAGAATGTATCCCCATCATTAAGCAAAGTGTGACTGTATATATGTAATTTTCTATAACATGGCTATAGTTCAGGAACTTAGCTAAGTTTTATGCCAATTTCTTATCTGATAGCTGTGACTTTTAAGGCACAGATTGCTTCTTTTCCTTTCCAATGATTACAGAAGTTGCGATTTCCCAATTTTCCATATTCTATAAAGAGTCCCTTACTCCTTAGTAGCACCATGGGTTTTCCCAAATTGGGAATGCTGCATTTTATATCACATAAGTCAATTATGTCTGCAAACTCAGCCTTCACATAGAGAAATTATTGGTAAATTCACCAGACCATCTGAGGAGAAGCACTTACCAGAACATGTTTCATTAGAGGTGTGGACAGAAAAGCCAGGAACACAGTTGTAAACACAGAGGCCACTCTTCAGAAAGAACCCATGGTCACAGAGGTGACAACGGTCCCTGTGGCTGCACTGCAAGCACCCCCGAGGGCAGGCTATTAAAAAAGGAAACACTAAATGAGGCTCAATCAAGGCAACACCAGCGACAAAGAAATAAAGGGCTTGCAACCAGAAGAGTCAGAGCACATGCAACAAATGAGCCCCAACTGTAACAAAAGAGAATACTGACAGTTTCCCTACAGAATATATAGGGAGCTGATCTACAGAGAGGAACACTCCTCGCGTTCCACAATGCGATCTAAAAATGTTACACATAAATGAATTGTTTAAAAAGTTAACCATATTGACTTGTAAGAAAAGACCTTTGTAGTGATTAAGAGCACAGACTCTTTCTAGGTACCCTTCCTCTTCTAACCTTCCCAGCTGTTGACCTTGGGCAAGTTCTGTTTAACAATCGGTGTCATAATTTTCTTGTCTTAAAAATGGGGACATTAATAGCACCTAATGCAAATAATTGTTGGGAGGATTACATGTGTTATAATGTGCAATGACGAAAACAGTGCCTGGTACACAGGAAGGGCTCAATTTTTCTACTACCACCATTGTATCTCTTACTATTATTGTTTTTAGTAGTAGTATTTAATAGTATTTTAAATACTGGAGGGGAGCAGCTATTAATAGGACATAGGATTACTTATTCAGGTCAAGTTAACAATTTTCTATGAAGCATTTTTACTGCCTAATTTTCCTGCTTTCTTAGTTGAGATTTTGTTATAGAGAGGCTACACGGTATAGTTTAAACGGCCCTGGATTAGAATCAGAAAACCTGGGCTTAACATCTGATCTTAAGTGGCTGTGATTAACACTTTTAAGTCTCTTATTTTTCTTTCACTTGTAAGACAGGATTCATAGTGTCTGTGATATTTTATCAAGCCATTGTGAATATTAAATTAGATAATGCAAATGGGGTAAATTTAGTGATATGTAAATGCTATGCCAGGTTAATAGCATTATTAAATGTCAAGTATTACAGTGGGGCATACGAACCAAGTTTTGATAGATATGATGAGAACAAACTGATAAAACTCTCTTAGCTAATCCAGTGGACAAGGAGATTAAGACTTGGGGTTCAACTTGAGTTTCATAAAAGCTCCAGTGTGTTTCACTAAATTGTCCCCAAAAATCCCATTCTTTAAGGATATTATGCCAATGTCAGAATCATGGGCAATTTAGTCTAAACACTAAAAATTCTATGTCTATATCAACAGGGCTGATCCACTCTTAATGGATCCCTCACTGTAGATCAATAGAAGCGTTACATTCCATAAAATATTGGCTTTGTTTCCATAAAGACCTTTGGGGACAATATTGATTTGTGTAAGAGAATATTGGCTTACACTCCTATATCCTAATTAACCAACATATGGCAGATATGCATGGGAAGCCATCAATTACTTAGGCTAAGCCCTCTGGGCTTTCATTCTGCTTTCTAATTTAAGTATTCTTGGATACCTGAGAGTCAGCACATGTGACTTACTTGCTGCCCTCACTTCTTTCCAGAATAATCAGCACAGTCTCCAAGTTACCTGTGCATTTGTGCTTTGCATGATCTGCAAAGTACCCCTTCCCACATTCCTGGACACACTGGGCTTCCAAGAGGAGAAATGGCCCTTTGCAGCGGGTACACTCATGGGGACCTTGGCACTGGAGACAGTAGCTGTCACAGTCTGAAAGACAAAAGTCAAGTCATCAGGAATCTGTGTGGCTTTCCAGGGGCTCCAGGCCTTTGTGGAAAGGCAGCATGAGATGTTCAGCAGCAGTACAGCCTAGTGTACCGGGCAAAGGACCATATGAAGAGTCAAGGAGTCTGGGTTCTGGTTGTCACTATGATACTTACCAGCTGGGACACTTAGGATTAGTCACTCTACCTCACTGAGCCTGTGTTCTTCTCTATAAAATGGGGGTTGATATACTGTCCTACCCACCCATGGAAAATGCTAGATAAACTATAAAGTGAATGACAGATATCAGCAGCTATTACTATTATTATTATTATTATTATTATTTAAGACGGAGTTTTGCTTGTTGCCCAGGCTGGAGTGCAGTGGCACAATCTCAGCTCACCGCAACCTCTGCCTCCCGGGTTCAAGCGATTCTCCTGGCTTAGCCTTCCTGAGTAGCTGGGATTACAGACATGTGCCACCATGCTCGGCTAATTTTGTATTTTTAGTAGAGATGGGGTTTCTCCATGTTAGTCAGGCTGGTCTTGAACTCCCGACCTCAGGTGATCTGTCTGCCTCCGCCTCCCAAAGTGTTGGGATTACAGACGTGAGCCACCATTCCTGGCCTAAGCAACTATTATTATTATTATTATTATTATTATTAGTCCTTGGCTCTCAGTACTGTTTTGCTGAAATGTCAACCTTTCGTGGTTCATCAAGGCAGTTTTCAGTCCCCCAGGAATACTCCTAGGAATGTTCTCTGTGCACTTTTGATGGGAATTTCAGGGTCTGAGAATTTTGTAGTGTTCAGTTGAGGCTAAAAGGGATACTAGGCCAGAGACAGATGATTGTGAGCTATATGGTATACAGAGGGTTGAAGGGGGCAGATAGTGAAATAATCGGGTCTTCCTATGTGCCCAAATGCCCAGGGTACAAACACCTTCCCACCTGGAGGACCTGACTGTTCAATTTTTAAGAAAATCTGAAAGTAACAGCTAACACATACCTGTTTGTGTGGTCCTATATGCCCAAGATTCCCATATTGCCCTCAAATTTTAGCAAATGTCTTATTAAGGCATGGAAGATGAAAAGGGGAAATTTTCATGATAACAAACATAGCTCTTAGGAAAGAAACCAGAAATGGGGTAAAAAGCCAGAAGGGGAAACTTGCCACAGTTTCCTTCTGAGAACAGTACAAATCAGAGGTGGCCAAGGTATGGCTGAGCACAGAGCAGGGCCTCTACACACTTACTCTTGCAGAGGCCCGAGTCCTGGTAAAATGATGACAAGCACTGCTCCACGCAGGCCCCCTCCTGGAGGACATAGCCATCCATGCACTGCAGGCAGTCTGTTTTCAGGGGCCCACTGCATGCACTGCAGCTCCAATCACACTCTAAAAAGAAAGTCTGCATTAGATTATCTTCCTTTCTGTCCACCCTCAGACCCAGCAGTTCATTTATGAGGACTCTGTCTGCAGCTGCAAGGAGTAAAATAAGGACAACGTAAGAGATGTCAGATAAGTAGGCTCAAATGAGATTTCCACTTGTAGTAGCCTGAATGCTTCTCTGAGGTTTAAATGTTCCCTAATTATGTTAGACATGGACATGTACAAGGAGCACTCTATGCTTGTGCTGAGCCTGCTTGTTGGCAGGGCTGCTGAGAAACCAGATCACTCTGGTCTTAGTTCTTTATCCCTGTGCCATATCAAGTCTTCATGCAAAACCTGCCGCAGGGAGTGGCCAACTTGCCCCACAAACCTAACCCTGACTTCTTCCAAATACTCAATGCTCAATAGGTAAAGAGATGTCAGACACTCAACTAAGAATGCATCTGCTGCCACCAATAACACCAGCTGCATGGGTTTCTATCTCTCAAAACCAGGCATTGACCAAAGTGACAGAAAGAACCAATGATGTCAGAATTATATGGGGCATAAAGGTGCTGTCCAGAAAGAAAGAGGTTGCTAAAACAATAGAAGGTCTCATTTAGGCATTAGAATGGACTCAATTACATGTTAATTTGCTCCATAAGCACCTATGGGATAGTCACTGAACAGCAGGAGAGGGCAATATAAAGGTGGTAGGTGTAGAACTTGTCATCAAGGAGCTTATGTTCTAGAGGGGTCTAACCTTGAATGTGCATGCAAATAATCCAGGGGGGTTGTTAAAAAATATGGATTAGGCTCAGCATCAGATTTATCAAATCAGAGTCTCAGGGGTTGGGTTGGGGCACAGGAAAACATGTTGCTGCTGTACTTGTTATTGTGAATATTATAGTTGTTGCTGTTGCTGTTGTTTTTAATGGCCCAGGCAATTCTGACGCAGTCAGAAAACTCATGTTTGAAAGCCAGTGTTGTAGCTGGTAAGGGAAGTGCTACCTGCATGGAAGATGGGATGGGATAGCACAGTTAAGTGCATGGGTTTTGAAGAAAGGTAAGTCTGTTTTCAAGTCATGGCTTTGCTACTTTTTCTCTATATTATCCTACAATCATGTTTTTATCTATATTATCCTGGTTTCTCACCTGTAAAACATGGGTGAGAATAGTACCCATTTCATAAAGTTATTGTGAAGAATAAAATGAAATAATGAATTTAAATAATTTAGCACAGTGCCTGGCATATAGTAACAACTCAATAAATGTTTGCTGCTGAACTGTTTCTCTTAGAGAACCTATCTCCATTCAGGGCCACCCTCGATCTCACCTTCCATTCCTGCTAAGAAACTGGAGAAACCTCTCATTAGTTACCTTTTCTCTTCCTTGGTAGAATATTTCTAAGTCCCAAAGAAATCAGGTAAATGTGCAAGACAGTACACGTGCTTCCAAGATTTACAAAGTTAATCCTATTCCTTTATTTGGCTGAATCAGTCCTGAGGGAAAATGACTAAAACAGAGCCTTGAAAACTGCCAGCACAGTTATGAAATCATTTATAATGGAGTGGATTTGTGATAATCTTGTTTTTCACCACAAACTGACAGCTACTGGTTAGAAGGCAAAAAAAAAAAAAAAAAAAAAAAACAGAAAAAAAATTCTGTGGTCTTGAGCACAGCAGACCACCTAAGTTGACAACGAAGTAGAATTTCTTGGAATGGAAAGTGTGTAATTTTGCAGAGCCTTAAAGCACCCTAAGTTTACTTGACAGATGTTTGACCACCATATCCAAGCTCTAGCTTCTCTGCCAGAATCAGAGGGATAGAGAGAAATGTGGAAGGAGGCAGGAATGAGGAACTGGACAGGAGCAAGTAAAACCTGTTCTTTACCTTTGCTTTCCTCTTGCTGAGCACTACCATTCAAAGTGTGTAAGCCCCGAGAATTCCAACTACTGGAGAGCAAAGAAAAAGGCACTTGGCATTTGACATTATCTCCTTATAAATTTCCTTGAAGACAGGGACTACGTCTTCACTCATTTAAGTATGTTAAGCAGAGATGAACACATCAGACACGACTCCTGACCTTATCAAGCTTGGAGGTAGCAATCTCAAGTTGTAAATGCAAACACCTACAGCCCAGGAAAGTAATGTATCTTCAGAATAGGCCTTGTGTGATAGAAAGGGAATGGTGGGGACTGCTGAACTGAAGAGATCCTGCTCCATCCAGCAGGGACGACAGCTACACCGTTTCAACCTACGGTTGCACTGTCAGGATACATATCCAAAATTACTAGAGCTTCACTGTCAGGATACATATCCAACATTACCAGAGCTTCTGGTTAAGAAAAAAACAACAACACTTGAAAATCTCAATTTTTGTATGTGAAATCTTCTGATTTTTAAAAGGCAAATAATTAAAGATTTTAAAACATTGAAACATTAAGTAGACAAAGAAAACATGTCTATGGGCCAAATATAACCTGAGGATTTACAATTTGCCACCTCTGGTCTTGTTATCAAGACATGGCACAACATCTGACACAAATAGGTGCTCAAAAATATATGCTTAATAAGTAAATAAAGGAGTGAATTAATGAATATATACATACATACACAATTGTTGCTATCATCAGAGACAGTCAAAATACATGATGACTGGTGTTTTCCCAATATGGAAAACTAGACATCAGTAGTAAAGTGGTATCACTGTGTAAAAGAATCTTTACACAATTCAGGAAGAGCTTTACCTTTGCACGTGTTGGTGGAGAAGTCAAGATAGTACTGTGGGGCGCAGCTCTCGTATTGACATTCCCCAAAGAGCAGAACCTTGTTTGGATCTCGGCAGGAGGTACAGCTGGCCTGTGAATCACAGCTTCCACAGTGTGTGTTGCATGCTGAGCAGACAGGAAAAGAAAATGACCAGATGATTACAATTGCAAATACTGAAGCACTGATCAAACCTAGACAGATGTTGCATAGGAACAAAGCCTTGTTCCAACCTGCTCTACATTTCATTATGGCTCATAGCCCTCCCCTGTGATCAACAAAAACAGAAAATATTAGTTTCCGAAATAGAAAAGGGTAATCTTATTTTACAAAGAATATAAAGTGCAAACCCAATAATGGAAATCCCATATCCAAATTGCTCTGTGATTCAGCAACAGAATTTATGCTTGCTCTAAGATCCCTGGAATTACAGTTCAGAACTTAAACCCTTACTTCTTCAGGAATCAAGCCCCCTTAAGTTCATAATGTAGATTCAGGTTTTTGTGTGATGCCAACATTAAAATTAGGCACCAACTTTATTGGGGAGCTTGGGAAATCCCATACTTTAAGATACAAAGGACTTGAAGGTGAACTGGTTTATTGATTTGCCTAGTTACAACTCTTAGAACCCAGCCACATAACTCTGACATTCAGGGATGATCCCCCAATCTGGTCATGCTTCCATCTTCCCTTATTTAACAACTGGCATTTCTCCATCTACACAGTTATTCATGCCAGAAACCTCCAAGTCTATCTTGACACCTCTCTTTCCCTGACTCCTAATCCAATTACTCACTGGATCCTATTTATTCAAACTCTCCAATATAACTCTCAGAACTTTTTGCTTTTTTCCATATCCACAAATGCCAATATTTCTAAGCCATCATCATCCCCTGCTGAACTACTATCACAGCCTCCTAATTGGTTTCCCCATCTCCGCTCTGACCCCCTTGCAATCCATTTTCCATGCATCCACCAGAGTGGCTTTTAAAATTCATACAGCTCAGGTTTCAGAGTACACTTTCACCTTCAAACTCAATGTCATTTTTCAATCCTGGAAAATTTCCAGCCATCATTTCTGCAAATATTGCTCCCCTACCATTCCCTCCATTCTCTCCACCTGGAAATCCTATTATAACATGCATATTTGAATCCTCTTAATATAATCTCCAAGTCTTTAACTCTTAATTCATTCTTCAGTCTCTTCTTCTGGGACCTTTGTTAACTTTCTATTCTAAAACAGGCCTTGCATTATAGCATGCTCTACATGTTTTTCATGCCATGTATAGCAATTTCCATTTGAGTGATTATTTGATTAACATTTGTATCTTTTAGGCTGCAAACTTCATGAAAGCAAATAACAGGTCTGTTTTGTTCCTTGTAATGTTAGTCAGCACCTAGCTGGTTATCTGTCATATTGTAGGTGTTCAATGAACACTTGCTACATAAATGAAATAAAGCCAGATATTGCATAAGATATATACAAGCACCAGCATTTCTGTCTCATTCTGAAATCTTCTCTAAGTACGTGTCAGAGGAAAAGTACAGAGAGAAACTCAGTCAGTTTTAGATCTATATGATATCAAAGTATATGGCACAGTGCAGGAAAATTACCTCCCTGAAAAAAAAAAAGAATGCTATTGTTTCACCTACAAAGAAAGACGTTGTTATAAAACATTCATTAGAATATGCATATTGATAATTTAAGGTCCTGGGAAAATTCTAGACTGGATTTTCAGTTCTAATTATTTTCAATAATTAGAAAAGAATATTTTAACTGCTGTAAGCTTAGATGAGACCAAATTTTTATCCCTTTTTTTTTGCTAGAATTTTTGTGCATGGTGTATCTTAATTTGGCAAAGTGTTTGATAGAGATTCCAAAAATAAACTTGTGAATACAAAAATGAAGTGAGACCTACTAGTCGTAAGTGGATTTGAAGGTGGTTGAAAAGCATACTCAAAATGTGATCAGCAAATCTTTATAATTGACAAAAATAGGTCCACAGCAGAGTATCACATTAATTAGGCCTTAATTTCTTACTTGATCAATATTTTTATCCATGACTTTAATAGAAACAAAGAAACCATGTCAATAATATTTAAATATGCCACATGCACCTATATAGAAAACATACATAGTTAAGTTTCACCAGCTGGAAGAACAACAGTTCAGTTACCTTAACCAGTTGAAATAATGAACCTACAGTAACCAAGTGAAATAAGCAGAACTCTAAGAAAAGTCCCGCATTTATGTTCTAAAACCAACTGTACAAATACAGGATGAAGAAGACCTGCTTAGATAGCAGTTCCTATAGAAAAAAAAAATCTAAGATTTTTAGTCAGTAACAGTCTTGATAGTAACTAAAAATGTGATGATATGCAACATAAGGGTCAGCTGGTCCTCTTTTCTTGACATAGAGCTGCAAAATGAGGCCCCCGAATGCCAGTTCCCCAGTCAGGGGTCAAGGCCAATTTCTTGCCCTAGTGTCTGAGGGTTTCTTATGACTTACTTCCACCTGCCACTGTGTTCCTGAATCTTCCTTTTTTTTTTTTTTTTTTTGAGACAGTTCTCACTCTGTCACCCTGTCACCCAGGCTGGAGTATAGTGGCATGAACACAGCTCACTGTAGCCTCCACCTCCTGGGCTCAAGCAATCCTGCTTCAGATTCCCATATAGCTGGGTCCACAGACACATGCCACCATGCCCAGCTTATTTTTTAATTTTTTCTAGAGACAGGATCTCACTTTTTTGCCCAGGCTGGTCTCAAACTCCTGGCCTCAAATGATCCTCCCACCTTGCCTTCCCAAAGTGCTGGGATTACAGGTGTGAGCCACTGTGCCAGGCCTGAATCTTTCTACAAAGTACTCATTCCCCCTTGGAACCTTGATGTATACCTCAGCCCCTTCACTCACTTCTAAAAGAAATGGATTCATGCTGAGCATTTTGAATTGCTGGAAGACTTTATGGAGGATTTGGAGGGACACAGTAGTGTCACACTGAGAAACAGGTGGCTTCCATGACTTCTTCCTCTTATCCCTTTCCAAAGTAATGAGTAAATGGCTGACCCTGTCTGACACAGAGCAGTTCTGTAGGTACCAACGTCCCTCGGGTTCTCAGCTTCCGTGGTATTACATTCAGACCCCACAAAGTACTTACTAGTACTGACGCAGACATCTTGGTGTGGCCACACCTGGAGTAGCAGGGGCAGTTCTCTGAGGTCAGTGACCCCCATAGCAAGTGCAGGAGGACAGTGAAAAAGTGGCAGAGTCGACCAGAAACCACTGAGGGAAGCTGGGATGTGCTGTAACCATCACATCTGTGATGTGCTGAAAGGGCAGAGGGACCTCACAGTGTGGGGGTTCAATCACCTTCTTAAACAGACCTGTTTTCTGCTGTAGGTCTAAGAAATGGTCATCCACTCCTACTTCAACACTCCATTGGCTCTGGGTCTACATGGCACAGAGATGTCAAGGTGGGGAATGACAGTAATCGTGTGAATGAAGGAGGAAGCTTATTCTATACCACTTTGGAGGCAAGTTCTAGGGCCAATTAAAAACAACTGTCCAACAACTCCAGCTCCCCAGCAGTGGAACCGGCTTTGTTCCGCGGAAGTCTGTGGGGGTGAGTGAAAAAGAGTCTCTGCACTGGTGCAAGATTGGCTTGAGTAACTCTGGAATTCTCCTCCAATACCAAAGCACTATGGTTTCAAGTACTCAGAACCTTACGTATCATCTCTTTTTTAAAGTTCCTACCTCAATGGGTGACCCTTAGATTTTTTAATTCAGTTAATAGTACATCCTCTTGAAAGATTCCTATAACTAGAATATCTGGAAAGCTCTCCAGTCCTTACTTCCTTCAATAATTTGGTTATGACTGCCTCCCTTAATACTGATTACATTTCCTCAAAAGCCCTTATTGCAGAATTTCTAAAATTGGCAGGCCTATAATTGTCTATAATTATGAGTATTAGAATAGAGCGTGTTGAATCTTTTTTTTTTTTTTCTGAGACAGACTCTTGCTCTGTCACCCAGGCTGGAGTGCAATGGCGTGATCTCAGCTCACTGCAGCCTCCGACTCCCAGGTTCAAGCGATTCACCTGCCTCAGCACCCCCGAGTAGCTGGAATTACAGGTGTGCACCACCATGCCCTGCTAGTTCTTTTTGTATTTTTGGTAGAGATGGGGTTTCACCATGTTGGTCAGGCTGTTTTTTTTTTTTTTTTTTTAATGTACTAGAAACTCAAATATCCCAACTGAGGAGCATATTTTTTCAATCTCAGAATGAAATTTAAGGACTAAACTTAGGAAATTCTTAATCCAACTGAAATATTCTATGAAATTCTATTTACATGGGATCATAGCAAATGTGTTTGTGCAGAGGCCACCCTGCCCCAAGACAAAAACTTCCCAGAAGAGAAATAATTCAATGCAATGTGTTTTTGTCACCTATACTTCATACAATGGATTCTATTTTTTCTTTTGAACTTTTATTTCTGTGATTCCACTGCTGTGAAGAGCCTAATACATCTAAGTCACTATTTCTCCACCAGCACTCTCTTGCTCCTGAATAGAAGATGGAAGTATTTCATTCCTGTCTCTTATATTACAGAATCTACAGATTCTGGCAGACAGTTGATATACACAAAGCAAGGTTTTTGTTACAAAAGCAATCTTCCCACTAGCCCAAAAAAGTTTGTTTTTAGATCTCCAGTACCTCCACAGATGATGCAAAAGGGTGAGTTTCATATAACTAATGCAAATCTTTGCAAGGATCTCAATAAACTAACAGTAATATCTATCTTCCTATCTATAAAATAGAAATATCTTTACTACTTTATTTGCCTCTCATTTTAGATGATGATGATAAAAACAAAATAATCGTTAATCAATACTGACAGCTTATTCTCCACTATGGTCTATATTAAATGTAATAACACTAGAATGTAGGTACTGTTATTATCTTCCTTTTACAAAAAAAAGAAACTGAGGCCTAGTGGTTAATTGGCTTGCTCAAGGTCATAAAGTTCTAAGTAGCAGTTAGGATTTGAACTTCAATTCTCTGACTCTAGAGCCCACTCTCCTAACCACTACTCCACAATTCCTTCAGCATGGTACCCCTAGAACACACAACTGAAATACTACCACTATATTTGTTAACTGTCATTTTCAAAAGTATAACAATTTTTTGTTTTTGCAAATGACACTTTGGTGACTGAGATAAAATAAGGCATCAGCCTATCATAAATGTTCCTTCATCTGTGAAGTAAATCTTAATTTTTTTTCAGGCAGATTTACCCATTCCCTAATTTATCCTAACCCTTTGTGCCTGACTCAAGGTAATTAATCATATTCTGACTTACTTGAGAAATAAGGTATCTATATAAATAACCCCCATACAAGTCCAAATAACTACTGTTTGGGCAGAAATGGAATATTTCCAGCATGCAAAACCTTGTACACTGTCAATATTCACAAACACATGTAGAAAACAAATTAAATCCAGAGACGTGCTTAGTCCACTGATTGCATACTAGAGCAAGCTCCACTCTCTGCCTAGGGTCATAGAATGGGATTGCTGAGAAAAACTATAAAGATGAAACAAACTAACACTTTTATTTTTTAAATGAGATAACCTGGACAGAGAAGTTAAATAACCTGCCCAAGATCACACAGCTGGCATTTACAGAGGAGACCCCACCGCCAAGCCCAGCACTTTCGATTAGGCTGATATCTGAGCCATAATCTGCTAATGGCAACCTTATTGCCTTTGTAGATTGGTTTTCTTCCTTTTATAAAAATAAAGGCTACCAGGTGAGAAGATGGAAGTAAGAACCTCGCATTTCTTTCAATGGCTCCAGAAAGGCAGGAAAAGAAGGAAAGGAGAGAAGGTTCATTGGAAAAACCTACGCTGGCAAATATGATTGTCATCAAGATAGTGCCCAGGGAAGCAGGTGGTGCTGCAGGTGCCAGTGTGGGACAGCACGAGGTTGGTGTCACATGAGGAGCAGGAGAAAGGTCCTCTGCCCTGGCAGGTTCTGCAGGAGAAGTGGCATTCTGCAGAGGAAAAAGAGACACAACAGAAACCATGATGTCAGATTCTCTTCCAAAGCAGCATCCCAAGTGTGGGTAATAAAGTCCCAACACTGAGAACATTGGCAAGTCTGGTTTACAGTCCCATGGAAGTGGTTTACACTTCCTGCCTCCACTCTCTCTTAGGAAAGGTTGATCCTTCCCAGCTACTGCCCGAAGAGAACCTCAGGTGGCAGCTCCAGCTCCTGAGTCCAGCACTTACTCACTTTTACAAGCTCCTCTCTCTGCATAGTATCCTGAAGGGCAGTCAGGAACACAGTGGTCCCCGAGCAGCAGGTAGTGGGCATTCTGGCACCTCAGGCAGATGCTCCCAGTGTTGTGGAGATCAGCTGCACAGTGCTGGCACAGGTGATGGCAATCTGGAGGGGGAAGGGGAGCACAGAGAAGGCACGGGTGCTCATGAGCACAAAGTCTCATCACTGCACAAAAGGGCAGAAGAGATTTCAATTACAAACACTGCAGCTGACAGCTGGAGAGTAGCCCAAAGGCAGTGTATATCAGTAAAGTAGAAGCTTGGGACCTGTACAAATTGTGTGTTTGAGGTTTTTAGCAAATGGCCAGGCCCAGCACAGTGATTGAGTTTTCATCCCTTTCTAACGGAATGACCTTTAGATACGAGGGTGTCACGTGATAGATACTTGCTAGGAGTATAGAGAGAACTTCCTGACTAACAGAAGCAGTAAGATAATACTATCAACATCTCCCCTGGGGGTCTGAGACTGGAGTGCAGCTTCCCCCAACCCCTTCACAGTAATAGAGGCAGGAGGCAGAGAAATTCTAGGTGGACAGGGCGGGTGGGTCCCTGGTGAAACCCCACCTTCACCATAAAACAACAAAAAATATCCTGAAACCCATGGCCAAAAGTCCAAAGTAAGTACTTATATTCCTGTTTGCCTGCCCTCTCCCAGTTGGTTCTTTCTGAATCATGCCTTTTTACCAATTGAATGTTGCTTTTTCCAAAACTACCTATGGCATGCCCCACCCCCATCCTGTGCCTATAAAGACCCCAGACTCAGTCAGTAGAGGGGAGACAGACAGCCTGACTTTGGGGAAGAGACAACCTGATTTTGGGGAAAGATGACCTGTCCTTCTCGTCCCCTCTCCAGCTCCACTCTCTTCTGAGAAATGTTTTCATCACTCAGCAAAATTCTCCACTTTCACCATCATTCAATTTTCTGTGTAACCCCATTCTTCTCAGACACTGGACAAGAGCTTGGGACCCACCAAGTGCCAGTACCCAGAAAAGGCTGTCACATCGCCCTTTGCCCTCACCAGTGGAGGGAAACCACCCCAGCAACAAGGCAATACACCACCTGGGTGCCACCATGTTTCCCTTGAGGCGACATGCCTGGTTTGGCTGCAGGCCCCCCATAGAGCTTGCTCTTGTGTCAGTGCCCAGAGTGGCCAGCCAGATCCTGCACTCACTAACACACATGCTTTCTCCTACAAGGGGTTGAGCACAGCAGGCTGAGTAGATGAGGTGCCGCTGCCATGAGTCCGGCAAAGAAGCTGAGAAAAATCCTGCATCAACAGGGCTCCTGAGCCCTCTGCAAAGCTCCTCTCACAGATTTGGCCTTCCAGAGTCAGTATACCAGTCTCAGCCTTCAGTATGAATGGACTGGGGTTAGTAAATAATTGGATTGAGTTGCTGGAAAATTTTGGTCTTTAACTGGAAATAAAGTTATGAAGAAGAGTTGTGAGTTGAAAAGTCATTTTTATGACCCAATACATAGTGCACAGTAGCTCTGTAATACCAGTTGGGATTAAAGCTATAAAACAAATTATTTTGTCCAGACAGCCCTGTCTCTTGTTCTCACTCACATAATAGTCATTCTTTAATAAAGAACTTGATTGTGTTCAGCTTCCTTTGTAGGTGAAAACTTCCTGCTTTCAAGTGGTAATTACCCTTTAAGTCCCATTTATCATCCTTTATCCCAAAGGCAGGAGAAAACCCACGAATCTCAATTTACCCACCTCAAATGAAAAAGGAGTAAGATCTAGAAAAGAGAAAAGAAAGAGTTCTGGTTATGGGGCCTTCCCACCTTCCCCTGTAGGATTCAAAGCATTTGTCTGTACTCGCTAATGCACCACCCATGGCCCCAAAATGTCTTGTTTCATCTCAACGCTTGTAGTAGAGATTGTGATTTCTAGAAAATCCATGTTGGTAAAACAGATTCCTGCCCCTGGAATCTGTTAAAAACAGGTCTTTCTCTGTACACTGTTGGTGATCCTAACTGTTGATCATCTGGATGTGTTCCCTGTACATGAAGCAGATCTCCCTTTCATGTCCAGTGCCCACTCATCCACATGAGAACCCTTCAGAGGACCTTCATAGCCACCCCAGAAGTTAAACCACAAGAGTCTGCCTCAAAAATGCTGATTGTTTTGGCAGCATACAAACTAACAGTCTCAAACCTTTCTGTGAACTTTGGGAGTTACAAATTACAAGCAGCCTTTTGCTAATATTAGGAACAATTCATGATATCCTGAGAGCCAAATTAATCCTCATTTCAGTCCTTCAGTAAACTACAAAGGAAATTATGACTGCATTGAGGGAAATATGAGAAGGAGACTACTTTCCCCAGATTTGGTGCATGGTTTCCACATAATGCCAAGCCCTTTGTTCTCTCTTCCCTATGCCTTCCTTACAGTGCCAGGAGCACAATCCCAGCTGTGCAAAGGGAAATTTAAAAAGCTTCAAAAGTTGCAAGAGCAAATGAAGGTGATAGTGTTTTATGACTACCTTAACAAGTGGGTAAATGTTAGGATTGGAAACCTAGGAAACACTACAGATTCAAGGCTCCGTTATCTGAAAAGCCATGGCCTATCCTCTTTAAAGCAACTTCTTTCAGAGCTTTCTGAACTTGGGCATGCATCAACAAGATCTGCAGGTGTTCAGTGGTCTAAAGACTAGTTGCATCTAACAGATGCTTTCTCTAGCATGCAATTAGAGAAACATAAAAGAATAATTACCAAGGGGATGCTTTCAAGAGAAAGTAAGCAGACCCCTATAGTATTTTGTGGGTACAACAAATAAGTAATTATGGATTTATCTGATCTTGGGATCTCTGTTTAAATAAGGAGTGTAACGTGTGTTAATTATTCTAAAGGAAGCTGGAACCAGGTTATGGATATTCCTTCCCCCTCACCCAGCAGTGCTTTTCAACCCTTATTCCTCTTCTGAAGTCACTACCCAACTCTGCCCGCCCATTCATGTCTTCCCAGGTGATCTCATCTACATCACTAAGCAGAGCATGCTGGATTCATTCCTTTCACCTCAAAACGTCTATCTATTCCTGTTTTTATTTCATTTCCTCCCTTCTCCCAGGATAAAATGGCTAATGCCTACACCTATATTCTTGATCCAATTTTCAATATTATTCCACCTGTTTTCCCCTATCTCTCTTTTCAACCTTAACTTCCAACTATGCTCTCCATTGCCTACTGTCCTAAAAACTTTTCTCTACAAACAACTCATCTCTTGCCTTCCCTTAACTACCCAACTTCCTTGCCTCTCTAACTCCTCACTTCATTGTAAATCTGTCTTCAAAATATTTTACTGTGGTATTGCTCTTGAAAAGGTCTCTGATGGCCTCTTAAGGACCAGATTTAATGGCCTCCTCTAATTCCTTATCCTACCTGAAATCTCTGCAACACAAGGCACTGTTGACTGAGCAGCCCTCCTTCTCAAAACTCTCTCCTCTCAGCATGAGTGACAGGTGCTCTTCTTGGCTAGGTTCTCTTTCTGTGCCTCCAACCGACTTATAAATATATGGGTTCCTCACAGCCTTTAACTTTTTCTATCCTCCTAATCAAGTCTCTGGAGTTCTTAAACCAGACATGGCGGTTTGGCAGATTTGGGTACACAGATGCCAGAAATCAATGGAAAGGTCTGAAGAGTTGGAGAGACTCTGAAATTACTCAGGGCCTCTGCTTCCTTCCACAGCTCCATGTTAAGCCATAAGAAGGCATCAGATCAGTCCCCAAACATATATTGCATGATGGAGTGAGTGCCCAGAGTCAAAGGAGAAATCAGTACATGACACCTGAAAATATAAAATGATCAACTCCAAGTTGCCCAATACATCACATTTATCCAAGTTAGTTTATAGTTCTACCTCACACAGGAGATTACAAACACTCGAGTGTGCAAAGTTGAACTCTCTAACTCTTTTTGTTCACTACCTGTATTCATTCTACGGTTTAAAAAGTCATGCTGAACACCCACTCCTGTGAATAGACTCATTCCAAAGCAACAACCTGAGTGGGACCCATGTTAATCCACTCATGCAAACTTTCCTTCCCAGCTCCATCATATGCAATCCCCCAACAGAAGACCAATTATATCATTAGGCTCTCAAGGTTGGTTGACTGATTTTTATTAAATCAAGCCGAAAAGAATAATAAGTCCCCAAAACGTAGGGAATACTTTTGTCTTCAGAGGCTTGAAGTCAAAAATCTCTTTGTAGGAGAGTTTCTTGGGAGACCTCAAAATGAGTAACGATCTGCACGGAAAGAAGCCAGAAATCAGAGCAACAAGCGCTTGAGGATTAATACCAATGTTCTGACTTATAACCAGAAAAGTATAGTTCCCTAGGGCAGACTACAAAACTCAGGCAAGACAGGCTACGAGTAGCCGACCCCACAGGGCACCACCTGTGAGCAGGCTTCAGGTACAAGCCCGGGGATGTTGTGATCTACACAGAAGGGCTGAGCAGGTTCAGACAGGGATCTAGAGGTTTTATTTTTCTGACTACAAAGTAAGCCATGGAAGAGAAGGAAACATGAAAAATCTTTTTACAAAGTATAAATAAGCATAAAAATCACCCTAAGCATGGTAGTTCGGGGTCAATAACTACTAACGTTGACATTTTTTCTTTTAGTGCTTTTTCTATACAATTTTACATATAGAGATTTTTACATAGATTAGATTAGATTAAATGTGGACACCATAGTACCTTTTTTACTCAATATCATCAGCATTCCCACATGTCATTAGGGACTCCTGTAAACATCATTTTTAGCAGCAAAATCATATTCCAGTATTAAGTAAGCAAACAAAAAAACTGCCATTTTTCTTACAGTTTGAATATTTACTTATAATTTGTCTCCATTTTTATAACTAAGGCTATGATAACACTTTTGTGCATAAATCTTTGTCTGCATCTCAGATTATTTCCTAAAGGACTATGTTGAAAGGGTACAATTCATATTATTATTATAGTTTACATTTACTGAGCTCTGAATATACATTGGGCAAAATATTAATTATTATAAACACATAATTTCATTTGAAGAGAAAAAGTAGGCAATGTTATTATCCCCATTTTATAAATGAGGAAACTGAGACTCTGAAAGGTTAAGTCATTTGCTTACACATACCATATATATACTAAGTCCAGAGCATACAATTTTAACCACTACAAGCATGAAAAAAATGTAAAATTCTTAATTGATATTATAAATTTCATTTCAGAAAGTTCCTATCGACTTGTATTTCAAGAGCCATTTATGAGACTGTTTCATCATAATTTTACCAGCACTAAGAAATTTAAAAACAGTAAACCAACCTTGGCTAATTTGGTTGGTGAAAATCGGGGTTGTCATTGTTTTACTTTGTGTTTCTTTTATTATAAGTGAGGTTAAGTATGAAAAGAGTTTTTTTTTCATTGAAACAACAAAAACATTCAAATGGCTACTATACTCCTATAATTTTCAGCATGGTGGGGGAAATGATTCTGGATGTATCATTTTAATTGAGTATTTAATATGCACAATCAAATAATAAACTGAGGTGTCAATCAGTGAGTTCCTTCCTCATCCACTGTCACCATCCCCCATTGGACCAGGAAGCATGGGGTCATCATGTGTTCCCAAAGCTATCAAAATCAGACCTACAAAGACACTATACTTATAGAACCCAGGGCACAGGAGATAGAAAGAAAAAAAATTGTCTTTTTTGTTTGGTAAGACAAGGTGTCCCTCTGTTGCCCACACTGGAGTACAGAGGCAAAATCATATCTCACTGAAACCTTGAACTCGGGGCTCCAGGATCCTCCTGCTTCATTCTCTTGAGTAGCTGGACCTATAGGTGTGTACCACTGGGTCCACCTAATTCTTTTATTTTTCATACAGACAGGAGTCTCACTATATTGCCCAGGCTGGTGTCAAACTCCTGGCCTCAAGCAATCTTCCCTCCTTGGTTTCCCAAAGTGATGGGATTACAGGTATGAGCCACCTCACCTGGCCGAAAAAGTTCTTTAATGTGCATTGGAACTAACAGACCCAGGCCCTCCCCCACCAACACAACCCCTACACTCTCCATCTCCCTACCCTAACCTAAAAAACCTTCAAACTGAAGGGGAAGAAAAAGCAGAGGGACCATTCCCTTTGCTCCTGCCTGCCCCTCTTATGGAACAGGTTGGAAGTAACCCAGTAGAATGTTCAAGATTCCAATAGTAGAGTGGGCTTGGGCTATGTTTCTTGCCTTAAAGAGGGCTGTCTCCAAATTTTGTCATGGGGACACAGTGTGCTGAGCAACCTGAAAACATGGTGGACACTGAGGTGGAGGACTGGCATGAGACTGTTACAAACGTCCTGTAGAATGCTACAGGGATAATGATAGGGTGCCATGAAAGTACATAACAGGGGTACCAACTTAGTCCAAGGGCCAGGAAAGACCTCCCAGAGGAGGCTGAGACAAGAACACTGGTGGCAGTTAGCTGCAACAGGAGCAGGGCAGGGGGAGAATGTTTGGAAAGGGTTCCAAGAGGAGGGAAAGCTTAGGCAACCCAGCAGTTGAACAGAACAGGATGCCTTCAAGGAACTGAGAAAAGTTCAACATGGCTGGATCTTAAAGAACACACAAAAGAGCCACTCGGGACCTGGGTAGGCCAGTTTTGCAAGACATTGTAAGTCAAGAAAAGAAGTCTGGATTTTATGGTAAAGGCAATTGGGAATCTCTCTCTCTCTGTCTGTGTGTGTGTGCGTGTGTGTGTGTGTCTTTTTTCAGTTTATTTACCGAGGTCTCTGTGTTTTTGTTATAGATTTAAATGAGAATTTTTTTTATATGAAAGGCAACTCATGTCAGGAGAAGACATCAAACCAAAGCAGAAAACTAATAATCTAAGAAAACTCTGACATACAACAGCTCTTGCCATGAAACCCTTGCTGGAGGAGGAAAGCAGGCTCCTAACTGTTCTCTCCCCTCCTCCCCTCCATTGCATCTGCAGAAGCCCCTTTTCTGCCAAAAACATCTCTCTGCTGAATTGTTCTCAAGGGGCTTATGCTGGAGTAGGCATATTAAGAATATTAGGATGCAAATACATGAAAACTATTGTGACCAGGAATGGAGATCCTTGAGAAGGAAGAAAAACACACTTGTGGTTTCTCTTTGCATGACTGGGGAAGACCTTTTCACTCATGGTCAGTTCTCAGAACTCCTTTTAAAAGGAAAACAAAGTGGAATTTGGCCAAATCAGTGGTACCGAGTAGGTAGCTCCCACACAGTTGTTAGAGGGGGGAAAAAAGTTATTGGAGTAAAAACACTAGGAAATCGTGGAGAATTTGAAGGCCCACGAAAAAGGTCAATATGGGTTGCATCACCTGGTTTTCAAAATCCACTTCAGGCCAGGAGAAAAAGGGTGCTACTCAGCTGCATGTGTGACAATTTCCACTGCCTCATCAGTTACAATTGGAGATAATAAAGAGACAGAACTACCCCCGTGGCCAGCCAAATGTATTAATTATACAATCTAAACATAATTAAGAGGTGGTATGAGCCCCACATCTAGGCACTGTGGGAGGTAACTGTGTGACCCAATAAACTGCTATGACACCAGTCATTTTACTCACAGTAAAGTCTATGGGCATATTTTCTACAAACTAATCTGATTTGGAGGCAACTCTTGAATTCTTCTTATTTGGTGGTAACCGTCTGATAAGCCCTCTAATTCAGATCTTTGATGGGCCCACACCATAGAAGCACATCTGTCAGAAACTGTGTCCTTAAAATGGCAGCATCCTCACAGAGACCAACAAATTCCAGGGTGAATTCCCCCTAAAATACTCCAGTCTGCCTTCCATGCCTGTTCCTGCCCACAGGTGATACTGAAAACAATTTCACAGGACACAGTAGAAGAAGTGTATACGGTCACTGTTTAACTTGTATCAGACTGCAGTTACTAAAATAAGGGAATTGAATTTCCAACCCACCACTCTAGCAGCTTCTGCAAGGATTAATGTCCCATCCAAAAAGCCCCATCTGTGCAGTAAGGTATCTGCATCTGACCTTCCTGCCTGTAATCAAAAAAAGGCAGGCTGACCTCAAATATGTTTAAATAGGGAGCGTGTATCCATTAATTCCTTAAAAACAGTGCCTATTCTGGAGCCTGTCTCTCAGATTCCTCCCGCTACTACTCAGCAAGTAAATTCTTGTTTGTCACTATTGCAATTACAGTAGAGTCTTTAAATATAAGACTCATTAAGAGTCACAAGGAAAGAAGAGAGGCCCAGGATACATTTATGCTTAGGCTGTTTCAGATTACTGATGTATAATAAGTATGTGGGGGGAGCACAGATGGAATTCCAGCTGTTTGTATATGTACCTCCTTGCTAATAAATGCAGTAAATTAGCACTGTAAACAAGCAAATTAATAAACACATTACAAGGTAGCCTGAAAATGGAGTATTAGCTCCAGCTGAAATAAATGCATTTATTGTTTTTAAGCAAGCAGAAGATTCCAATTGTTTTCTAAATATGCACAGCATGTAGACATGCTAGAAATTTAAACAGATAAAAATATTAATATTCTGACTCAGCAGCTGTAGAATCCTCTAATATGTCACCCTGCAGCTGTGAGGAAATTGCATGTGGTCATCAATATGTGATGCTTTCTTCAAATCACAAAGGCTCTGCTTCAAGGATCAGTGAGGATTACCCACAATCATGATGGATGGAAGCACATGGCAGTGAAATAATTTATTTCACGTCTTTGGAGCAAAATCAAAAAAGCTTGAAGATATTAAAGTAAATGTGTACTGTCGACGCAATGGCTTTGGATGTTGGTTTTATGGAGCAGTGACTCCTTAGCTGATAAATAATGACCTATAAAGACAAATTTAGACACACAGTGAGATTTTTAATAATGTCCTGTCAGTCCATTAGGTTCTTAATGCAACGACATTAAGTGTATTTGGAAGTGGTCAAAATAATCAGCACTTGTAGCTGTTTTTCGTCAGGTGAAAAAGAAATTATTTCATGCCAAAACTCAGGGCCTTTAAAGGGCATAGAATTTGAATTCTAATGCCACTTTTAAAATTGATGGGTTTCTGCTTGTGAGATAAGTACGGCAGGAATCCAGAAAATAACATACAGATGACAGAAGAAAAAGAAGCATCCTATCTCTTTCCCTTTTGATCATTACTTTGTGCTCAGCCCACCCGTAAGCTCTTACAAATCATGTATTCTTTTTAGAGGCTTTGAATTAGTACAAAAGCTACAAAACAAAACAAAACCAACCAACCAAATGAGACTTCTTTCTTCAGTGTCTGTGGCTATTGTTTTACTCTTAAAAAACTAACCAAATAAAACACGACAACAGAATGACCTTCATGTTATAGGGCAGTGATTTCTACCCAGTGTTGACAAACTCACCAATGTGTTGGGAAGGCTGCCGTAGGAGCCGAGGAAACAGCTTGAAGTGGGGAGGGTAAGGGGAGGTGGCGAGTGGCAGTGTCAAATGTAAAAGCAAAGCTCTAGGTCTTGGTGCCAGCTTGCACTGCCAACAACATGTCATGAGCATCACTCTTACCATGTATCTTGAAGCTTTGTATCCAATTTATGTTTTACTCAGTTTAGCTCCACAAAAGAAAACAGTTCACTTCAATTAACATTTATGGCAAGTCAGCCGAGTATGAGGCACTGTGGAAGGTACTATAGGATTGAATCAGACTTCAATCCTTCTCTCAAGATGCTTAGGAAGGGATGACCAAAAAAAAAAAAAAAAATACACACACGCACACACACACACACACACATCCCAAATGCAACAGGTGTCAAAGAAGGATCAGAGAATATTTTATCCAAAGTGAATAAGAGGAACTTGAACTTGAGTGCTTATTTGATGCTTGCAGATGGTGCCAGTTGAGGACACCCTTGTTAGAAGGGAAGAGCATGTAACAGCACAGAGGCACACAGGAACAGAGCAGTGTGGCGTGGGGAAGAGAACCAGCATGGCTGGAGCTTTGGATGTTCACTCGGAAACCAAGGAAATCAGGGACCTTGAAAATCAGGGTGAAGGATTTACAGCTAACGCAATGGGCAATGGGAAGGCATCGACAAGTTTTCAGTGTCAAAGAGTGTTTTATAAACCAAAGTTGATATTCAACAAAAGTTCTCCTCCCTCATCTTGGGAAGGACTAGGAGAGCTTTAGTGAGGAAGACCCTCTAGCAGAAAGAGAAAAACGAGGCTGTCATCTAAGAAAGAAGCACTTAGGGTTTTTGCAGCAGAAACAGAGATATGCAATATCTATGAGATATGGCAGTGATTGCAATATGGAAGAGGGGTTGTCAAGAAGCAAAGGTAACTAAATGGTTTTGAATTGTGCCAATTGAAAAATCAGTAGTGGGTGGACAAGGAAGTCAAGAGAAGGAAGAAAAGCACCTGTGGAGGTGGGAGGGATGAACATGAAGGGTTTTCTTTGCAGTTTTCCTGTGATCAGATGTCCAGCAGGAAGAGAGAAATGAGGATCTGGAGGGGATTATCACATGCACTTGGGATGAAATCTAAGGAGAAAATAGAAATGAAGATTTAAGCTGTGAAAGACACAAGGGCCTGGAGGAAAGAAGATGGGAGAGGAAGAGGAGCAGGAAAAATGAAGAGAAAAGGAGGGAGATGAATCTGTAAGCAGAAGAGGAAACACCTGAGTGGAGAGATCAGCTCAGGAAGGCAGATGGGCTCTGGGACACTGTGGGAGGAGCTCCCCAGGGCAGAATGAGGGAGCTCCTTTCTCAAAGGAAGGAAAAAGAGGTAATAGAAGAGAAAGATTTGAGGAGAAAAGATGAGGTTTGTTTGTTTTGTTTTATCAGATAATATAAATCTTCTAAACAAAAAAGAAAGCAGAGTTGTAGACTGAGAGTGAAGAGAGTGTGTAGGGAGTGCGTGGGAAGGCCACGAGGGTCAAAACCACAAAGCATCAAAAGGAAGTGAATAAAATGATGTCGAGAAGCAAGAGAGGGTCTTATGGAAATTAGATCAGTGGTGAAGGCTGATGACACAGTGATCATATATGTGCCCTCTGAAGTGCACTCCCTGGATTCAGAGCCCAGCTCCAGGGCTTACTAACTGTGACACGTTGGGTAAGTGGGTTAACATCTCTAATCTCATCCCTAATCTTATCTTGGCCTGTAAAATGCAGATGGTACTAATCACAGGACCAACTTCCTGTGCTTGCAGCCAGAATTAAATGACATAATATATGTGATGAACTGGCACACAATGAGTGTTCAATAAACATGAGTTATTATTCCTTATCTGTAGTGGGCCCAATCAGAATCAACATTGACACTGATGCTCATGTTTGCAATCAATTCACTGTTTTTACCTATTAAAAGTAAGCCACAGAAATTCACAGGTGTGTAAAAGCAGGTAAATGTAGCCTTAGCAGTTTTGCTACCTTCAGTACTGAAGAGGATAACCTGTAAGTCTCAATTCAGCTGTGTTCTTTCAACGTACACCCACAAAAACTTTCTCTGCAATTCAAGCCCTGACCTACAGTTATTAGGAAGAAACAGCAATACTGACTTCGTTGGGAGGTTTTACAAGCTGAAAGCTTACAAGTAAGGTCCTTCTCTCATTACGAAAGCTAGGGAAGGTATTGTTTGGTAAATGTCACATGAAGGAGAAAATACAAGATTTTTTTTTTTAAATTTAGGAAGGACTCAATTTAAGCATAGGTCATGTTCTTTTTTCCTAAAAGGAAAAGCTCAAAAACATAATAAATGCCTTGAAATATTCAATCATCCCTTTGCAGAGAGATTGATCTCTTAAATAAAACAAAATTTGAGAGAGCAAGAAAGACAATCATTGAAAGTTCTGTAGAGAGGGTGGATATGCAATTCATGATTCAAGCAATAAGAGATAGGGTGACAAGATGAGAAATAAGAAAAGAAAGTGCATTACAAAACAAAAAAAGAAGATAAGGAAAATAAAGAAGCAAGTGTTAAAAAAATAGAAGACACGAGCAAATTGAAAAAAATACAGAGATAGAAGAACAGGACTAGATGGAATAAAGAGGAAGGTGAAAAAGAAGAGATAAGAACCAAAATATGACTCACACTAAGAAGAAAGATCCTTGTCGTAATTATCATATGAGGCATCAGAAGAGGATTAGATATGAGGACAGCTGATTCAAGTCCTTAATTCTACCCAACAGTTCTTGAGGACCATCCAAGTGCTAGCTTGGTACTCTACTGAGTCTTAATTCACCAGTCAACAAAATGGGAATTACCAGCATTTCCAATTCTTCAGGGGGGCTTCCGGGGATGATTAAAGGAGAAGATCCATAAGAAAATGCTTTGAAAATTATAAAACTTTATAAACACACCATTACTGGTATTAATAATGACATGAAACACATATCTAATCATAGCTGTAGCCTTGGAAGTCATGGACCAACCAGTAAAACTATCTCCTGCTTTTAACGGCCCAGATCCACAACAGGAAAATGGCCAAATTAAGTTACCCAAACACGACGGAATATGACTTAGGCATTAAAAATGGCAATTATGTAGATTCTTCCAATATTTGCCAACATATGGAAATATGTCATTTAAAGTGAAATTTTAGAGAACAGAACAAAGAAATACCATAGCTGTTGACTACAACTGAAAACAATGCACGTATGTATGTATTGGAAAAGATTAAAGTAAATGTGGAGTGATATAAATTATTAAAATGTAGTATGCATTAACGTTTTTCTTTGAAGTTTATTCATTTAATAAGGATCAAATACAATGGGAATGCATGTACACGTGGCAGTCTAAATCAGCTTCCTTAGCATTTAAAACAGACCAGCAAGTTCGTGCAATGTTTCCCAACAGTGCCTCTCCGAGCCACTCTATTTATCACACTGACTTTTAATCCACCAATCAAGTAATCCACCTACCAATGCACTTTTTAATTCACCAACCAAAAAAAAAAAAAAATCATTCTTGAGCCCCGATTGTGTGCAAGCAATTGTACTTGCATCATGGAGTACAAAATGGTTGAGTACTCTGGAATCACATTCTCTGGGTTCAAATCTTGGATCAATCATTCCTGACTTTTATCATTTGGAGTCGGTACTTAACCTCTGTTAGACAGTTTCAGTTTCCTTACATGTAAAAATGGGGATAAAATTAGTACCTACCTTCGAGGATCATTGCGAATGTTAAATGGTAAAATGCATTCAAAGCAATTAGCAGAGCACTTTTCATATAATAAGCCCTCAGAACTGGCACCTATTATTAGATACCCATGAAAAGATCACTTACAGAGAACGTGAGCTGATCAAAGCCCAAGTGCTAGGTAAATGGTAGAAATAATCAGCATACTAGAAATTCTAACAGGGGAGATGCCAAGCAGAAGCTGGTCCTGGAGGGGAAGGAATCTGAACCAGGCATTGAGGGATGGATGGGTAGGATTTGGTGATCAAAATAAGGCAACAACAGCTACATGTTTAAAGTTTATGGCTCTTTTCTTCCTTTCCATTTATAACTGCAGAAGCAGCCACCGCAAGATATAGGGCGGTGCCAACCCACCTCCCCCGCACAGTAGAAGCTGCTTTAAAACAGAACTGGCTCTCACTTCTCTGGCTTCCAGTCACTGTGTCTGGAGGGGAGACAGAGAGCTGGTGCCCTGGCTCGTACCAGGCTCCCTCCAGGGTTCTTAATTATGTTCAACTTAAACTGGGTTTTCCCCCCTGTTATTCAGTGCTGCAGTTGTATCAGCTTATTCCAAAATAAAGATGTGTTGCTCTTTAAATTTGAGCAATTTTACTTTTTCACCACATTTTTAGGGCCCTTCTTTCAGAAATGGTGACAATAAATGGGAAAAATCATGGAAAGGACTCAAAAATGTTTATTTATGATGTGGAAGAAAAATGTTAACAGCAATGCTCTTCAGCAGGCAAAAGGGTGGCAAACACGCACCTCCTTGCGTGACCTCTCTGCCTGCCCACAGAGAAAAGAAAGAAGGTAGGGTAGAAGAGAGAAAGGGAGGGAGGGAGGGAGGGAGGGAGGGAAGTCAGTTGGTCCACAACCTGCATACAGGTTCATGATTTTCTTTTACCTTTATGGGGTGCAAACCAATTGTTCAAAGTATAAATATCAGTTAGTTAAGGACTTCCAAAATATTGTTCTGCATACCACTGGCTAACCCTGTAAGAGGCTATAATAAAAGGAAGGGGTCTTCAATTCAGTGCTCGGGAAATGATGTTTGGCCATCTTCATCTTAAAGATTCACAGCACACATATGCATTTTTAAGGTTCTCAGAAATCCTGCAATAAAGAAAGTTGCTTACCTTTATGTAACCAAGTCAATCCCAAATTTATCTGGCCAGGAGGTTTTTTTGTTTTTGTTTTTGTTGCATGCAACACCTATTAACCATTGTTTAGAATTTGAGTTCTGTGGAATAGGAATGCAGCATGAAAATACTCAAAGTAATATTTCTTTACTGATATTTGTCTTCTTTTGCTCACATTCTCACACAGATTTGTGGAAAGAGCAAACCTGCATTTAAAAAAATACTTCATAAACAATAACAAATTTTTAATCCCCCAGACTTTCACTACCCAAAAAAAACTATTTTAATTTTTCAGGTCTTCCCCTCTGCAATATTACCCTTGATATTGTCTTCTTTCTACATAAGAACTCAAAAACATAGCCATCCCATCAGGCAGTCCACAAAACTCAAAGCATTGTTTAAAAAATGCATCTGCATGTGGACATTCCCCCGCCCCCAGGTGTTTATCTGTTTTCCTTTTAATTCTTACCCTATTCTATGAACAAAAGGAAGCTTTTAGCTGAGAAAGAGAAATGCAGAAAGCACCTCAGGCTTTGGAGTTTTCTGTTAATGTTGTTGAGATGTGGGCAAAAAAAATTTTTTTTCTAATCTATGACAAAAGAAAACCTGGCTTTCCATATAGAAAGTAACTGTGTCTCCCGCAATTATGCACAGCTGCCTCTCACCTCAGTTCATTTATCTTTGTTGAAAACCTGCAGCTCTGGCCTAAATCTCACATACTTTTATATTTGCTTTGATAGACTTGGAGGAAGAAACCCCACACATATGACATCTCCATATGTGAGACACACTGAGGTTACTGGACCTGCTCCCAGGATGGGTTTACTCTTGGCGGTGTGCTGGATTTGATGTCATTTTCTTTTTTAAACAGCTAAGTACAATTAACAGGTCACCGAGTCAAATAGCAAATGCATCCTGAGAGGAAGCCCTACCACCCTGGAGGCGCTTGGACGTACACGAAAGAGCAGGCAGAGAGGGTCCTTCTCCAGGACTTCCCATGAGCTAGGACTTCCCAAGGACACCGAGAGGACATTCCACTGCCGGCCCCATGCAAGGTAGATTATCCTCAGCTTTGCCTGTCATCACATGGTTTCTCCTAATACCTTCCTGAGTTTAGATAAAAGTCACCTAAACATTCTATGAGGTTAACTATGACCTGACTGAGGCAATACTGTAGTTAAAAACAACTCCAGGACTTTAGGTTCAGGGCAACACTGAGAGAGGAGACAAGCTCCTAGTAGCTAGAGTAAGAAACCTGTCAATTTACACCTTTAACCTCCTCCTGGAGAGACACTCTGGGATGTCCAGCTGTCACCCCAAATTCAGGTTGGCCAAATTCAAGCACACTGTTTTCCTCACTGCCTCCTAGATCTATTCCTACCCTTGGTAAATGGTATTCCCACCCCTCGAATTTCTGTGACCAGAAACCTGGAAACTATCTGCAAAGCTCCTTCTCCCTTACCCCCCAGGGCTGAGGGAGCACCAACCTCTGTTGCTTCTATTACGTTAAATCATACGAAATTGCCACTCAGACCATTTTTGCAGACAAAACAGCAATCTGGGATGAGCCAACCTAACATACTATTAATACCTGGTGAAATCATGACCCCTTCTCTTTATCCCCTCAGCAACGTTCTCATTAAAGGATTTCTCTCATCTGGATTTCTGCAGCTACCTCCTAAAGAACTTTCTGCCTCAGTGTTTTCTTCCAAGCCATCTTCCGCAGATCTTTCTCTTCACAGAAATGCAGTCGCGACACTTCCCAGAACCTTCAAGGCATCCCCATGGGTGTACCAAGGCCCTACAGACCAGTCCTGCTCCCTCCCACTTCAAGTCTCACCACTGTCATAGGACTCAACTCTTTATGGGTGTCTCAATAAATAATCCTCTTTGGCCCATTTTCTGAAATGTTCTGCCTCCAAAGCTCCAAATTCCTCTAATTCTCACTCACCTTTAAAATCATCTCAGTTGTGACATTCTCCGGAAAGCTTTCATACCCACTCCACACACTCACATACACACACTCCAGTGTGGGTCAGGGTCCTGTTCCATGGGCTCATCTCATATCCCGCACTGTGCACAGAGTACCACAGCAATATCATACTAAACACCCACTCCCTTCTGTTGTGGGCTGAATTCATTCCCTGAAAATTCATGGGCTGAGGCCATATCCCAGTACCTCAGAATATCTGTAGTTGGATATAGGGCCTTTAAAGAGGTAATTAAGTTAAAATAAGGATATTAAAGGATGGGTCCTGATCCAATGTGACCAATATAGTTATAAGAAGAGAAGATCAGGACATGCGGAGGGAAACAGGGGCGCATGTGCAAAGAGGAGGCAGCAAGAGGGCCACCATCTACAAGCTAAGGAGAGTGGCCTCCGAGGAAGCCAAGCCTGCGGGCACCTTGATCTTGGACTTCCAGCCTCCAAAACCTGGAGAAAATAAATTTCCATTGTTTGAGCCACCCAGTCTGTGGTATTTTGTTATGGCAGCCCTAGCAAACTAACACTTTCATTCACTAAAGAGTCCATTTCTTGTATGCAAGCACCATATCTGATTTGTCTTTATATCCCCAGAGCCCAGTACAATGCCTGGCACAGAGCAAAGGCTTCATAAATGTTTGATGAATCTGTACATGAGTGAATGCATTGCAATGCTACAGAGAAAAGTAGAGGTGTTTAGATAAGTCATACATTTAGTGAAAAAGTAAACTTTGGGGTCAGCACAGTTCTCTGAAAGTTCAATAACTGAAATTACTGATCAAACTTTTCTATAATAAATACTATTACACCAGTCTTTAATCAATAAATGATTTCTAAGCACCAGACAATGGTTAACTCATTTAAAACCATTACTTAATACAGGACACTTAATTCCTGTATTAAGTATTAAGGGAAATACTTAATTCCCAGGACAGCCAAGATTTTCCTTTTCAGCTTATTTTGGTAGGACCTTCTCTTCTAGGGTTGGGGGCTTCCAGAGTTGTTTAGCTCAGTCCCATGATTCTCCTTCTAAAGGTTCCCTATTAGCCTTAAAAAATTAATGCAAGTCCTAATCACCTAATTTACTATCAAAGAACACTCTGGACATTAGAACAGAGCTCATTAAAAATTAAATGTTTCTAATCTCCTTATATAAACATGTATTTTTTAAATATGCCCTAGCATAAAATTTTTAGGGCCCACATTCAGAGTTACATTTTAAATAAAAAAGCCATCATGAAGGATATAATTCAGGTCCTACCTTCTAACTCTTCTCCCTGACTCTAATCTCTCCTTATGTTAGTCCATTTTCCATACAAGTTGCAGATTTCTTGCCTTAAGACACCCTTAGTCAAGCTACAGTCCTCTCCAAAACTCTCATGGCCCTATTGCTCACAAAATCTAGTCAAAACTTTTTGGCCTGAAACTTTGAACTTTCTATATTCTGGTTTGAATCTAAATTTCCCAACCATTTTAACTAATATGCTTTAATACCAACCATGTTTGTCACCCAGGTTAGAGGACTCACTAGTCATGAATGGCCCACGTGCTATACCTGCTGGGCCTGTCTCCTGGTGAAACCATGCTCAGAAAGCCCACCAGATCTCCCTCTGTCTCACAGGATCCTGGTTATTCTTCTGGAAATATTTTGGGTTCTACCCACCCCCGCATAATCCCTTCCATATCTTGTTACTTCTCCCTACCTTGAACTCCTACAGCCCTTATTACTGGTTGGTGTTACTGTCCCTAAATTGCTTTGTACCATTTGTTAACTACACTTGTGTCTTTGGTTCACCTCCTTAAGTAGCCTGGAAGACCTCTGTATCCCCCTCAAACATCAACTTGGCACCTTGTGCTCAGTGAGTTCTCAGTAAATATCCACCAATACGCTTTAGCCACGTAGGGAGCAATTTAATTCTCAGAGTAGCTGCTCCTCCATGTCTTAAAGTGATAATAAGTAGCTAAACTCAAACATGCAAACTGTAATAACAGCCCCTTCCATCCCCACATTCTCTTTTGGGGATGGGCACTACTATCTCCCATTTTCCCCACTTTCCAAGACAGTCCTGACTACAACTAACATCACTAGCAATAGACTCACATCCTACAGCTGATAGGAATTCTGATTAGTCCGAATCCTGGACTCTGAATTTCCACTTTTTGTTGCACCTAAAAGGCTTGCACAGTCTCTACACTTGGGCTTCCGCTCCGAATCCAGCATTCTGGGCTGCAGCCCTGTGCTTGACAGTTTGGTTTTCTTAGGATATAGACCTTAATACCAAAATGTCTAGTCTTTAATGTCATATGCAAAAATAAATGGCTCACCTGGACCATGGCACCACCAGCCACAGGGAGCACAGCCACTGACTTGCTGTGCCCCGCCCCACCCTCAATCCACCAGACCGAACAGCCGAGATGTCAGCGCCATCCCAGACTGAATGTGCCTGCTGGATTCTGTGATCTAGACAACTGGCCACGCCTCTTCCCTGCTCCAGAACAAGCCTGACAGCCTGGTCAACCTCTCAGCACACTTTCTCACCTTTCCCATTTGCCCAGTAGCATCCCAGGATCTCCCCAGTTCAGCCCTTCTGAGCTGAGGCAACAGCTACTAAAGGAGAAGCTCTGCAAGTTTGTCCCAGAGTTTGAAAAAGTGGATCAAGAAATATACAATAACCCATTACCCAGTAAATTCCCCTCCCCAGTCTATAGGCTCTTTGGTGATGGAGTCATTGTCTCCTTCATCGTTTTCCTGTATTCTGAGCATCTGACCATTAGTAGGCACTCAAAAATGCACATTTGTTGTCTGGATAGATGAACATAAATGATGTCTGGTTCCAACATTATTCAAATTTCAGACTGCTTTCCTAATTTTTTTTTTTTAGATCTGAGTTCTAAAATGAGGAAGAAAAAAAAAATCCCATCTCCTAAGGCAACTGATCTACTTCTAGGTTAATCTCTCTAAAATTTTATGTCTGGGGCTGATGGCAAAGATTCTCCACAACAAGAAGCAAGACAAAATGCAGACAAGAGAAAGGAAGGCTTGGAGTGACTTATTTTCAGAACACTTTTTGCTAACTTAAGAAGAAGTTCTGAATGCATATAAAGGTGCTATTATCATCACTTCATTCTTCATTAATATGAGAGTCTGAGATTTTCAGGATTTGCAAGAGTATTATTAGAAGTTCTATTTAAATCCACAAGTATTTACTAAATGCCCAAGGAGAAGCAGTAACATGAGTTTCCAGACATGAAACAAATGTCTCCTGTAAAAGAGCTCATAAACTGAGGACAAAGAGCCCCCTTAAGCCTGGTATGAAGAGCCCCGGCAGCTGCCCAGTGATTTCCGAGGAGTCCACAGGAGTTTCACTCACCAGCACAGTATCCCACGAGGTTGAGGAACTGCTCTTCCCTGCAGCTGGTCCTGCAGTTACCATTGGTAAGAGAGATGTGAGGGTAACAGGAGATGCAGTCAGACTCCAACGGCCCATGACACTGCCTGCAGGTTGGGTGACACTCTGGCAGGGGGACGAAAACCAGGATTGGAATTAGCAGCTCAGCATGTATATGCGTGAAGTATTTAATGCATTCCACAAATTACATTAAAAGCAGACCTCCAACTCTAATCATCTTTAGAAGATTCCTGAGCAAGCCTGGCACACCCTTGGACCTGACCTAGAGACTGCATTTCTGATGTCAAGGGCGGTACTGTCCATGAACACAATATGGAATCTAGAACTATAAATATGTGAGAAATCGGCCACACATTCCAGAGGGACCAGCATGATCATCTCCATCTGTGTAAGTAAGGAAGTTCAAATCCTAGTCACAGAGCAGAAACACGAGTGGTAGGACTCCCTGACCCTAACATACCATGACTCAAAGAATGAGTGGGACAGGGAGAAGAAGGGGACATTTTACTTCTCAGAAATTTCTAGCAGATGAGGGGGGAATCCATACACAGCAAACTATACTGCAACTTTTCTCTAGAGTCAGGGGCCATCCAGGCATTCCCTTCAAGCCACCACCACTGGGATGCTTATTTTATCAGCAATACTTAATTAAAATACAAAGAACAGAAAAAGTCCTCTTTCTGGAGGTTATCGTGAGCTGCCTCTGAAGTTCAATTCCTTAGAGACAAAGTTATGCCAAAGCTATGTCTTCTCCAAAAAAACCACCAAATTAACAAGAGGTACAACACTGAAACAAACCAAGTGAGTCACGGTAAGGTGTAAGCAATAAGGATAAGGGTGGCAAAGAATCAAAGGCGGCTGCAGCTGCAGCTGCATTGACGCTGCCAACGGAGCAGCAGGAGCAAGCACATGGAAGCAGATTTAAGAACTTCTCTGCCAAGGACAAGGAGGTCTAAGCAGGTCTGAGTCCAAGAGGAGGGGATGTGAAGGGCTGGAGCTGGGTAGATCTTGCAGGAACTGATGAATTCCCTCCTGGCACGCGGCTGGTGGGAAGCAAAGGCACAGATTTCAAGTAAAGCCTCTGGATTCTGGCAAGAGGCCAAGAGAAGATAAGGAGTTATTTAAGAAAAAAAAAAAAAGCAAGCAAGCAAGAAAATGAACTGCTGATTAGAAGGACAGCACTCTCACCCCTCCTACATTCCTGAGGCTCTCAATGTTGAAAGCACCTATCCAAAAGACATAGCATTCTCTGGATGATTTCCAACACCCAGTTCTTCCTCCCTATCAGAATATTTCCAGTGACCTGGGTGCCCTGCTGCTTATGGTACCATCCATCTGCTGGCTCCCAGCGGAAAGAGGCATGGACAGAGAAGAGCTAGATATACCCAGACTTTCCTCCCCTAAACAATTTTATACATACAAAAACCAGCTGGGCTAGGATGAAAGCACCTAAGGATAGAAACAGCTCTCAAGGGCAATCCTAATGACAAAGAAACCAGGAACATTCCCCCACTGAGCTTGACAGAGTATTTAAAGTAAAGCAACTCACCAGGGGACTGCAGAGATTAAAAAGACAGTTAGAAAAAGGCAAAGAATTCCAGAACAAATATAATATTGATCTTCAATCATCTAAATTTGTGTTCATTCTAAATCACTTCTTTGAAGTTTAAGGCTAGATGAATGTAACAAATATTAATTTATTTTAAAAACATGTCATAAGTTTATCACATTTACTGACTCCAGAAATACATGTAATATAATTTCATATCAGTGGGCTTTTTCCTATCAGCAGGCCCCAACCGTCTATTTTTCAGAAATAAAAGAGAAATCATGATAGAATGTTTTTTTTCCTGTATATACCAAAAAAAAAAAAAAACACCACACACAGTACTACAATAAAGTCCTTAAATTTTAGTACTGTGTCAATTCCAACAAAATTCTGTACTAATCCCAACTAGTGATTTTCAAAATCTCTGTCACTAAAACATAAAGGTGATCTTAAAAAACATACTGGACTGACATGTTAAAGAAGGAAATAAATACCTCCATCTCCTTTTGCTCTATTCTGCTGTAGCCTGGGGAAAGTGGGGCTGGGAAGTGCACAGTTACCTGTGCCAAATGTTTGATTCCATACAAGTGCATTAACACCCAAGGTAGCTTGTCTCCTTGATGAAGATAATCAAATCCATCCCTAACTGTGTGCATAAGCCATTCCTCCACTGAGAGGTGTATTCTGTTCCTTCACCCACTCAAATGTGGGTTATCTTGCTTTGACCAACAGAATATAGCAGAAGTGACAGTGAGACTTTTTAGGTTAGGTGATAGGCAGCTTGCAGTTTCTGCTTAGGTCTCTTGAAATACTCATTCCAGGAGAAGACAGCTGACACATTAGAAGACTGACTAGCTGAGATTGCCATGCCATGAGGAAGTACAATTAGCCACGAGAAGAGGCCTCATAGAGTAAGAGATTGTTGACCAACCCAGGTGACAGACGTCAATGAAGAGCCCACCTGCAGGATCTGAAGAAAGAGCTGCCCAGCAATCCTCAGAACTGGGAAATATAACAATTGTTGTCTTAAGCCACAAATTTGGGGTGGTTTATTAGGCAATAACTGATAACCAGAGCAGTACCTCATTAAGAGGGAGAAAGTAAAAGATCTCCCTAGTGTCCTCAAGTGTCCCAGTTGCCAAATTTCATTTCTTATGTGAAAAGAAATGGAGCCAGATGCAGTGACTCACACCTGTAATCCCACGACTTTGGGATGCTGAAGAGGGAGGATTGCTTGAGGACAGGAGTTCAGGACAAGCCTGAGAACAAGGTGAGACCCTGTCTCTACAAAAAATTTTTAAAAAATTACTTGGGCATGGTGGTGTATGCCTACAGTTCCAGCTACTTGGGAGGCTAAGGTAGGAGGATAACTAGAGCCCAGGAGTTCAAGGCTGCAGTGAGCTATGATCATGCCACTGCACTCCATCCTGGGTGACAGAGTGAGAATCCATCTCTTAAAAAAAAGAAAAAGAAATAGAATAATATGCAACCATGAAAACGACAAATATACACACACGTATCTGTACATATAACATTTTATCACATAGAAAATTGCTTATGACAGCTGGGCACGGTGGCTCATGCCTGTAATCCCAGCACTTTGGGAGGCTGAGGCGGGTGGATCATGAGGTCACGAGATCAAGACCAGCCTGATTAACATGGTGAAACCCTGTCTCTACTAAAAATAGAAAAGTTAGCTGGGCGTGGTAGCATGCACTCATAATCCCAGCTACTCGGGAGGCTGAGGCAGAAGAATTGCTTGAACCTGGGAAGCGGAGGTTGCAGTGAGCTGAGATTGCTCCACTGCACTCCAGCCTGGTGACGGAGCAAGACTCCGTTTCAAAAAAAAAAAAAAAAAGAAAATTGCTTATGACTTTATGTTTTGAAAAAAATATTAAAAAGTATAGCTCTAATTTATTCTCAATTATGTAACAGCATGCATAAAAAGTAGATCAAAAAGGAATCTATCACCAGGGTAATATTTGTTGCTTCTAAGATGTGGCATAATCAGTTATCTTTATCCCCAAACCCCCATTTATTTTTCCTATTCTGAACTTTCAATCCTTCTACAATGAGCACATATCTTTTTAATAATCAGAAACATAAACTTTTAAACTTTTTAAAAAAGCCACAGGCTGGGTACAGTAGCTCACATCTGTAATCTCAGCACTTTGGGAGGCCAAGGTGGGAGGATCACTTGAGCCCAGGAGTTCATGTCTAGCCTGGGCAACACTTTTTCCACAATAAAAAATTAGCCAAGCATGGTGGCACATATGTATGGTTTCAGCTACTCATGAGGCTGAGGTGGGAGGACTGCTTGAGCCCAGGAGGCCGAGGTGAGGTTGCAGTGAGCTGTGATCACACCACTGCACTCCAGCTTGGCAACAGCAGAACCCTATCTCTCTCTCTGCCTCTCTCTCTCTCTTTAAGCCACAGCAACAAAGACTTATGCTGAACTAAGTTCTAGTTCTTTTAGGAAATAAAGGTCATTATTTAGTCCACGACAGGAGTTATTTATTCAGATCATTGTCTTCCAGGCAAGAGAAAACCAAGTTCAGAGTCTATTCAAATATTATAGTTTCTAGGGTAAAGCTGATTCTAATGTTTTATTTCCATGCTTCCTTACTGGAAGAACTAAATTTCACTTGTTCCCCTCCCTCTATACTTTGAATCTGCAAGTTCAAGACAAGGATTTACAGCTGAATCTTAGTCCCCAGTATGTCAAGGTTTCTAATTACAGTGTCTGGCTACGCTCTGAAGACAAAACATGGTCATAGGCAACGTGCCTCAGCACATTACATACTCACCTGTGCAACTACCTTCCTGGTGAAAGTAGCCATCTGGGCACTGGGAGAGGCACTGCCCATCCAACAGCACATGGGAAGGCCCACAGTCTGTGCAGTTATGTGGGCTTTTCCCTGCACATCTGAAACAGGACTGGTGGCAAGCTGGGGGAAAGATAAAGCAAAGGAGACAATCAGGAAGGCCCCACGTGACACAGACAGTAACTCTATCTCTCCCATTAACATTCCTGGGTCAGGGTATGTTCTGTACATTCACTTGGTCTTCCCAGTGACAGGCTGCACATATCACACACTTCTCTCTAAAGGCAGTCTCCTGCAAAGCAAGCATTTGTGGAACTCAGATTAAGTAAAGCACATGTGCCTCAAAACAGAAATAAACATTTACAGAATCATACATTTCTTGCTTCCCAAGTTCCCATTCTCAGAGAATGTCAAATGAAAAACAGGAAGCCAGAAAACAGTTCTCCCTCCCTTGGGACAGCTCTCTATCACTAGATACTCTGCTGCTTATCGTGTTGCTCAAATCAAAGGGAAAAGCTGGTGAGAGCTTCACTTATTGATTTCACATAGGTTTATAAAGTGCCTACTCTATGATGGAGACTGGGCATACACAGATGAGAATTGCCCAACATGTTGAGCTGCTCAAACTAGTTGCTACAACAGACACCCAAGCAAGCTACTGAAATAGAATGATTGAAAGACAGAGTATAGCACAGAGAATAAGAGCATCACAGCATAGCTCTATGTGACTTTGACTAACTCATTTCTCAAGGCTCCTGCTTCCTCATCTATAAAACAAAAATCCAAACAGAACATACTGCATGGGGTGTTGTGGACACTAATTGGGCTGATGCATGTGAATTCTTAGGATAGTGCTGGACACGTAGTAAGGGCTTAATAAATCTTGGCTATAAGCATTAGCATTAAGTGCTATGTTAGAACAACCCACAGGTGAAAAGAGACTAAAGGCAAAGAGAAAGAAAACATCTCTGCTAGCTTTCATCAGACCTTTAATGATAAAGGGGATAGTTGCATGACTTCTCAAGGGTAGCCATTGTCTTAATCATGCCTTTTTATTTTCTATATTTTTGATTCTTTGACATCTGAAACCAAGCAGATTTTGGAGAGACTGGCCCCCCCGGGGCTACATTCCTGGAGATAGTAAATGATTTCCTTGGGAGCATGCCTTTCATATGCAAACTAACTAATCCAGAACTCACACTCCCACCACCTCCCTTATCATACGCTTACACTCCAGGCTACTATTCTTCTGCCTTGGGGCCAGGTACTAGACAACTAGAGACAGTCTCTATACCTCACAGACCACTGTAATTATCCCAACTAGCCAATCCTAAGCCTGCTTACCCTACTTCACCCATTCCTTTCTACTGACGTTAGAATAAAGTCTCTTGCCCATGTTCCCCCCATCACCTCTGCCTCCTGACTGACCCTCGTGCTCCCCTTTGTGGCCCTTTATGCTATGAGGTGCCCCTTCCTCTTTGAAGCTGTGAGTAACAAACTTTTCAATGGCAAGTCTCCTGATCTTCTGGCCTCAACACATCGGAATAATAAAAACTACATGTTAAAACAACCAGCCATTTATCTCCAATCATTCATTTGTCATTGAGCCTCAAGTAGCTTCAAGTACTGGGGATACAATAATGAGTAAGACAAAGACCTGGTTCTTCATGCAGATAACCCCATGCATTTCAGGCCATCTTCTGCCCAATGGACAAGATCCACCAGACTGCAGAGACACCCTCTGAGTACATTCACTGTGCCTCAGCTGGCTTGGAAGGACCAGAAGTGATTTTTCACCACTGAGATCTCCATTGCCACCAACCCCTAATAAACTGTAACATAGAATCTTTAATATATATATGGGGCTAATGTTCAGCTGGAATGTCCTGGTTCATCAGTACTGGTGGTTAAAGTATTGAACTACTTCCATGCAGGTTGGTATATGACTGTTGCCCTAAGCCTTCCAGTGCTCTGCTGCAGCCTTGACCCCACCCCTAGCACCCTGCCCTACTCATAGCCTGACACCTACAGGCTAATACCCATACCAGGAGATTCCCAGGACTCTGCTCCTGAACTGAGGTCAATGCCATTCTCACTGGGCAGTGCCCCTGCCTTACTGGTTAATAAATATTTTGATCATCATCCCCGGATATACTACAGAGCTTTATTCAAGAGTATTTTTTACTATATGATAAACAGAACCTAGAGACCCATATTTTTAATTAACGTTCTTTTTCTTAAATTTTATTTTTTAAGATTATAAAACAGCCCTATTATCGGGGAATCTGCCCCGATATTCACGTAGGTTCTTTTCTATTTTCCTTAAGCATCAGCCAGCTTGAGAAATAAAGGGACAGAGTACAAAAGAGAGAAATTTTAAAGCTGGGCATCCAGGGGAGACATCACATGTCGGTAGGTTCCGTGATGCCCCACAAACCGTAAAACCAGCAAGTTTTATATGAATAGGGTGTGGGTCACAGACATCAAGTACTTCACAAAGTAATAGAATATCACAAGGCAAGTGGAGGCAGGGCGAGGTCACAGGACCACAGGACCGAGGTGAAATTAAAATTGCTAATGAAGTTTCGGGCACCATTGTCACTGATAACATCTTATCAGGAGACAGGGTTTTGAGATCAACCAGTCTGACCAAAATTTATTAGGTGGGAATTTCCTCTTCCTAATAAGCCTGGGAGTGCTATGGGAGACTGGGGTCTATTTCACCCCTGCAGTCTCGACCATAAGAGATGCACACACCCAGGGGGGCCAGTTCAGAGACCTACCCCCAGGCGCGCATTCTCTTTCCCAGGGATGTTCCTTGCTGAGAAAAAGAATTCAGTGATATTTCTCCCACTTGCTTTTGAAAGAAGAGAAATATGGCTCTGTTCTGCATGGCTCACCAGTGGTCAGAGTTTAAGGTTATCTCTCTTATTCCCTGAACAATTGCTGTTATCCTGTTCTTTTTTCAAGGTGCCCAGATTTCATATTGCTCAAACACACATGCTGTACAATTTGTGCAGTTAATGCAATTATTACAGGGTCCTGAGGCAACATACATCCTCCTCAGCTGACAGGATTAAGAGATTAAAGTAAAGACAGGCATAGGAAATCACAAGGGTATTGATTGGGGAAGTGATAAGTGTCCATGAAATCTTCACAATTTATGTTTAGAGACTGCAATAAAGACAGGCATAAGAAATTACAAAAGTATTAATTTGGGGAACTAATAAATGTCCATGAAATCTTCACAATCCACGTTCTTCTGCCATGGCTTCAGCCGGTCCCTCTGTTTGGGGTCCCTGACTTCCCGCAACATCTCTCCCTTTCTTTTTACATAAATGTGCCATGGCGATGAAGCCTTGTTCGTTCTCTCGATTTTGACGCAGGATTCTTTGACTGTTCCGGCACACTAAAAACAAGCTGATTAAACAGAGAAACATAATTCCAAAATTTACTACAGTGCAGCCCCCAATAGACTTAATCCAAGTCATGGGGTTTAATCCACAAAGATTTTCTGCCACCTGATCTAATGCCTCAGCTCCAGGCACAAAGGATAAGTGAGCTTGAGAGGCTTCAAAAATTTGTTTCTTTAATTTAGTTATGTCCAATGATAAATTATCTTCCCTACCTAGAAGGTGTCCTTTGACCATTTCCCATGAATGGTCAGTCTCGTTATAGGAATAGGTGATACAGAAATCCGAAGTATTCCAATAGCACTGCATTTGCATGCGGTACTCGAGACTCACTACCCCATCTCCAAGCCACATAACAGACTGTCTTAAATCATTAATTAGATTCGTCAATTTCTGATCAATGCCTTGTTGAGAATTCCACATTTGGGTGAAATTGGCTTGCCAATCATTAACAAAATGAGCCGTTTGAATGGATTAATGTAATGCCATTCCGGCAGTGGTGGCCATTGCAGTGACTGTAATTAGGCCCATGATAACAGCGATTAAAGTGAAAACAAATCTCTTAGATCTCTTTAGAATTCGCTGTAGCACTTCATTAATTAGATGTATTAAGGGGGAGGATTCCCAAGGTCTAGGTAAAGTTACCAGAATCCAGATTCCTTCTCGAGCTCGAACCAACATTACACTTTTCCTGGAGTCAAAATGGGAGTTAATACAAGTGTATAGATGACAATTAATGCATCGGACAATTTGGTTATTTGTCCAAATTTTGATATTTCCTACTAACAGCATGTAAGGAGGCTTAACACAACTCTGTATGGGAACAGTCAGGTTGGAGGTAAGTAAAGCAGAATGTCTGGGTCTACGTTGATACTGAGAGAGTGGGATGGTAGTGGGAACAACAGTCAGAATAGTTTTTCCTTCCCATACTCGCAGTTCAGACATGGCAATAGCCAATTTCCAAAGTTCTGGGTGTTCTGGGCTCAGAATGGGGAGTATCATACGAGGCCTGGTGGGGGTAATGCCTTTATCTTCCCATTTTAAGGGAAAGAATGAGCTGATCCTCCTATGCAAAGTAGAATGATGATTCTCGTTCTAATGATAGGAAATAAAATAAGTAGCCTCCAGGCATTCCCTTCAGCCAGAGGAGCAATTATTTTTTAAGTAGCCCTTTGGTGCCCAGTCTATTACTAAACCGTATGAGTCATTTTTTAATATTACTGCATGTGAGTTAACACAATCTTCCCAAATTAAAGTTTTAGATGGGCCCTCAAAATTTTTAGGGCATGGTTTCACAGTTAGGAATTTTTTCCCAAGTATTTTCAGACTCCTTTTACAAAATGAATGAACTGATGTTTAAGAAAATATTATTATAAAAGAAGGATATACTTTAGCACCTTATTTAAGACATGTTTAACACAAAATAAAACAGTATGTAAAGGAAAGTGAGGTGGCAATACTTTAAAACACAGCTAAATAATATTGTTAACACAAAGCTTTGCAGAATAATATGGGGGAAGCATCTTGAAGCAACACATTTTTGCACACCTAAATATATGTCTGATGATACCATTAGGTTTATATCAGACTTTACAAGATTGCTAAAATCCCTAGCTCTTCCTGTTATACCTCCTTAATAAATAGGAAATCAAAGTGTATCACTGTGGAATTAAAAACTAGAGAAAGATTAATTAGTGCATTATGAGTACAAACATTTCATTTCATTTGGTCACAAAACGAATGTAATAGCCTTACTCAATGTGCACAAAGGTTATTTTTCAATTATATACAACAGGAAAGTAAAGAAGACAAACAAGTTGAAAGGCTTGTGGGCCAAGAAGTCCAGAAGAAAGTCCCTTTGCATCCACTAGATTTTAGAAATAAGCTCCAATGAACATTGCCATGACAGTCTTCAGAAGACTTCACTGGAAATGTTTAAGAACTAACTAGATAATGAACTAGTTAGTTGCTGTGGGTACAGAGGGAAAAGAATACGCTGGATGACAATCCTCTTAAAGTATCTTTTTTCTCTATAATGCTCTGTTTCTGCAAGTACAGGCGTTACCATCTGCATCCTTTAAAAAAAAGTCATGAAATTTCAATTCCGTGCTGGTTTTGGAAATATCGACACTATTTCAGTGACTTATATGAGGCTTAATCATTCTATGGAAGCTGATTTCATAGCAGGAGTTCTGTCTGAAGTCTAAGATCCTTCAAGGAAGACTGAACCCATTACAGAGCGTATATGGGAGATATCTGAAAGAAGTTCTATGAATAATTCCTCCATGCAATACTACATTTTTAGAGACTGGCTTTCCAGTTGATGGCTAAGTACATATATTTCTGAAAAAGAATAAGCGAGCTGCTTAAGCACTAAAAAGTGTCCTTAGATGACTATAAAGTCCAGCCAACCTGACTTCAGCAAAAACTGTACCTAAAATAATTAAACTTATCAATTTTTTCATTCTATTTTCCATGTATATTTCAAACAACCGATACTACTATCGTTTTTCTTTTTAATGATATAACAAAAGTGATAAAGTGTCCCTACTTTCATATCATACAAAATTTCCTGGCTTTTCATGTCAAAAACAAATTTTGAGGGGGCTTCTCTCAAAATATGATGTAGATATCAAAATCCTCTAGACTCACAATGGGAGTACTGTGATAAGGGCTAAAAATTGAAGTGAGTACCCTCCTTTTCCTTCTTCTCGTTACTTTTTGTTTTTTCTTGGTGAAAGGGTCTTGCTCTGTCACCCAGGCTGGAGTTCAGCAGCATGATCATAGATTTCTGAAGCCTCAAACTTCAGGCCTCCAGCAATCCTTCTACCTCAGCCTCCCGAACCACTGGGATTGTAGGTGTCAGCCACTGTGCTCAGTCTTTTTGTGTTTTCTTTTTTTAAATGAACATGATTTAACATCCCCAATCTCTCACTCCGACTAGATTAGAAATTCTTTAAGAGTAAAAATCACGTCTTTTTCATCTCTATGATCCCTGCAGTGCCTATCACAGTCCCTTTTCCCTGTCATGTCATAAATTCTCAGTAAATGAATTTCTGCTGACTAAATGGGTGGCCAGGTAGGTGTGTGTGGGGGTGGATAGATGGATGGAAGCATTGGCATCATACTTATCTACTTCTTCTGTCTTTGAAAATTTCTTTCAGCCTCTTTCTCTAACCACCTCATAAATATTGAAGCTTCCCCCAGTTCCACCCTTTATCCTTCCTTTTCTTACTCTTGGGCAAACTTTTCCATAGATTTAATGATGACCTCCAAGCTAGTAAGTCCTAAATTTATGTGTACAGCTTTGGCCTTTATCCTGAACTCTGATCACATAAATCTACTACCTAGCAGATATCTTTTCTGGGTGTTTCAAAAGTATCTCATATTCCTCACTTCCAAAATACTACTCTGCATCTACTTCTAAGCTCATCCCATATGCACTTAATGTAAATTGTGGACATCAGTCCAAAACTTTACTCACTATCTATCCCCAACCCCTCATCCTACTCCCCTACCTGCTATTTCTTTTGTATTCCGTATCTCACTTGGTAGCTCCACCTTTCACCAAGTTACTCATGCTGAAACCTTGGAGTTATCCTAAACTTTTACTTTTCTATCACCACAACCCATTTAAGCTCTGTTGATTTTACTTCCTAAATCTCTGTTAAATCTATCCCACCTTCCCACAGCCCCTTAATAAGGATCTTCAACATCATTCATGACTTGGGTTAGTGCAGCAGCTTCCTAACCAGCCCTACCCTGTTTCTGCCTATTTATCTGCCACACATCCACCAGACAGATCTTTATAAAATGTGAATTGACCAAATTTTTTCCCTACTTAAAATCTTTTAATAGTTTACGAGTAACAACAGTGTGAACTCTAAACTCCTTAGCACAGCACATAAAGTACGTCATGTAATGTCCCACACACACCCTGCATCTCCAGCGTCATTCTGCACAACTCTCCTCTTTGGACTTTATACTATACGAATACCAAACACGCTGTACTTCTCCAAACCCGCCTTGGCACTTACTGTTTTCTTGGCCTAGAATGCCCTTTCTCACCTTCTTCACCTGGTGAACTCCCATTAATCCTTCAAAGGCTTAATCATGGAAAGTTTTCCCTCTACAAATCTTTCCTCACTACCTTCCCTCCTAGACAGAGCCCGTCTACCTTGTGCTATTTCAGTCCCTTGTGACTACTGCTATTATGGCATGTGTCATGCTCTTTTCATTATTTGCTTAGACATCAGTCTCTCCTAGTTGATGATGCTTTCCTTCAGGCATGGCCTGTAGTTTTTTCATCTTTCTATCCCCAAAGCCTGGCACATCCATGCTATAAAAGCAAGAAGGGGAAAGTGAAGAAGACTGAACATTACCAGAAGGCACCTATTTGTATAGCGCATGTCAGCACTCTAGGGACTACATTAAAAGGCATTGCTTAATATAGATTCCATATGCTTAATCCAATTAATGCAAGAGAATTCCAACTTCATAAACGGTAACATACTCTTAAGCTGTACAGGCAGATTCCTGCCCACGTATTTTTTTAATTAAAACTCTTTGCCTCGAGGCCTTTGGTGAGTCTTAGCAACAACTAAATGATCAAAATACACAGAGCATGCTTTATTTCTTCCCATTCACCTAAACCAAGTTAATTAATTGACCAAAATAACTAGTGAATTATTTTTTTAAAAACTGATACTAAACCTGTAGCAATTTTGTGCAATTTTGCTCTGTGCAGTAAGACCCAGCCCTAGGAGGCTGGAAATATTTAGTTGCTGAAATTCTCCTGATAAATCCCTGACCAAAGCTCCATCACCAATCTAAGTACAATGAAAAGGCAGGGATGGGACTGCTGGGAGGTTTATTATCTCTGCATTCTTTTTTAAAACACTGTGTTTCTTCTGAGATAATAAATTAAACAATGTGTAAGTAAAACTCATTATTGTTGTACAGAGTTCATTTTTAAAATAAAAACTTGTAATGTCTTCAAAATCATATCATATTTAATCCTCATGCTGAACTGCATGGAAATTGAAAGACTCCATTATTAATTTGCCACGGAATTGGGGTAATTACATGGCTAATCTAATCATCCTGACCATGTTCATATCCAGTCCCAGTCACCACTGCCAAATTGTTTAATGGTGACAGAGCTGCATTATTAATTGGATGGCCTGGCCTGAAATTAAATTGTAAAGCTCTAGTGTGACATGCAGAAAAAAAAAAAAAAAAGGGAATCTGAGCTTAATAAAAAGAAAGTAAGTAAATTAGTTCTGGGCAACTATGTCCTATATTAGAACCCAGGATCCCTCATTGTTAAATCATTCTTTACTTGGTTCCTTCTAAGCATCACTTTTTTCATCTATAAAGTAGGAGTAGACATATGCAAACTTTCAAGATTTTCAACAAAATTATTGGTTGTAAGGACTTTCTAAACTACAAAGGGATATATACCCACATGTATGTGTGTTCGTGTGTGTGTGTTATATAAACAACTGTCAGAATTTATGCCATAAGATTAAAAGTAGTAATCTCAAAATGAAAGGGTTATAGGTAGTGTTGCCAGATAAACACAAGACGCTCAGTTAAATATGAATTTCAGATAAACGACAAATAATATTTTAGAATATCTTATGCAATATTAGGGATATGCTTGTACTATAAAAATTATTCATTTTTTAAAACTTGCTAAAGCCTGAATTTTTATTTGCTAAATCAAATTTAGTAATAGGTATTCTTTTTCTCTTTTTTCCCTTATTTATACTTTTTAAAGTTTCTGTAATATGTATAATGCATGCAGTGAGAAAAAACAAAAACGAGGATGTTTTACTAATTGTTTAAGAGAGAAAGAAGTATGCCAGTGCTGAAGTGATATGCTGCTGCTTCTTTGATTAGAAGCTTTGCTTCTCCAAACTGTGGTCCAGGGATCAGCAGCATCAGCCTCACCTAGGAGCATGTTATAAATGCAGCAACTCAGACCTCACCCCCACCCGACTGAATCTTTAACAAGATTCCCAGGAGAGTCCTATGAGAAACTCTGTTCTAGAGAGACCTCAAATAAAAGCTAAGTCTTCAAAATGATTAAACCTTTTAGAAGAAAAAAAAAAATCCTTCAACCATAGTGGAAGGAGAATCAGAGGCTGAGCTGAGCAATTTAAATAGATCCAAGGAACATCAGTAGCAAAGGCCTCCAGGAAACATACAGTTCTAGATCCTTTGCTCTGTCTGTCCATCCCTGGGCTGCCACGTACTGCCACACTGGTTGTCACTAGTGACTCCGGGAGGAGCCAGGCACAAAGGTAGCTATGAGAATAGCGCCCTTGGGGGTGTGCAGCAGAGAAACCCCTCCCCCTACAGACCTCATCTAGATTCACACCCACAGAGGCATGGGAATCAGTGAAGGAAGACTGATAAAAAAGTAAAAAATGTTTTCTGATATTGTTTTGGGGGATGCAGGTTTTTATTAATTTGTTGTAATTTGTTTAGTTTTTTTGTGCAAGGGGCTGATGTGTATTTCTTGGGTTTGGGTTTGCTTTTTTATGAAGTCACTTGAATCTATCAGTGCTAGCAAACACTCAGCTAAACTGGTGAGATCAACTTGATGAAATTACTACAATTACTACAATTCTTTTCGCTAATACTCAGTGGTAATATTTAATAAATGTGCACAATTCGGATTGATTATTGAAAATGTCTCCAATCTTTTACAATTAGCAACAAACCCTCTTTTGTGCCAGCAATTCTAGCTACACTTTGGAAACATAGAGGCCTTGTGAAAAAGAAACATGAAGTCAAAGTTCTGCCTTGTGAAGCACCCAGTTCATTTTTTTTGAAGAGCCAAAGCACAGGACAAATGCATACAAGTGGCCATCGCCATATTACCAGAGCTCTTCTGCTTTCTAGCCACAACAGCCCATTCCTCTCTCCTCCATTACCTTGCTGGGGGCTTCTGGGCACAGACAAGCATCCATGGGTTTTGTTGCTGCTACTGTTACTCATTCATTCATTCATTATTTATTATCTATTTCTCTCACTAAAATATAAGTTCCATGAGAAAAGGACTTTTCATTTGACCCGTTTGCTAGTATATTCACAGTGCCTAGAAATGCCTGGCACCCGGGAGACACTCAACAAACATTTGCCGGAGGAATGAATAAAGACAGACTGTCCTCCAGCTTCCAATAAGTAGTGTTCCTTTTGATCACTGTTAATTTTAAATTTTTTTGTCCTCTCATTACAGACTCGGATTTTAGTCAAATATCTGTAGTATTGTTTTTTCATCCTGCACTAGGGTTTGTTGTGTGGCTCAAAGTAAAAACTGTTACGATAACTGCTGACACCACTTCAGTGTCTAAGTAAATTGCTTCTTCCTATAACGAATCTGTCTCTTGCTTTTATTAGCTGCAGTAATATTCTAATCACTCTGTGCTGTAGTCTCAAAGAAAGGAAGGAGAGTTCTAGAAAACAGTTGTTTTTCTCTTCCTTACAGAAAGCATTTGAAACTAAAGGTGCTATAAAAAAACCCTCAATAGTGCATATGTGCGCACACACTCACACGCACACACATACACACAATGCCCATCTAACCTTTTTAACATTCTGCAGAGAGGCAAGGATATTTCTGGGAAGATGTGGGAAGAAGAGCCCAGTGCAATCTCATAGGACTCCCAGGCCTGATTCATAGACAGCACTTCAGCAGAATTGAAAACGGAACAGATTATGGGAAGGCAGAAAGGTTTCCAGAGATACAGGATGACTGACAGGAAATACATCAATCAGCACACATAACACTCAGGTAAGATTGGAAACAATTGGTAGTTGTGCTCGGTTTCCCAATGGAATCTTAGGCAACTCAATTAACCTCTTTCTGCCACATTCTCATCACTTGTAAATTGAGTACAACAACCTACCTAGGGAGACTGCACAGGGATTTGCTAATAAACATGAGTAGAGAGCTATATGTATGATACCTAATAATATTATGTTAACGAGTATAAAGTCACAGGGCTACAAGGGACTCAAGAGGTCAATTCGGTCCTTTCACATGGGACCACAATTAAACCATTCTGGCAGGATTCGATTCTAACTTTTTTTTTTTTTTTTTTGACAAAGTTTTGTTAACTCCAGGCTGGAGAGCAATGGTGTGATCTCAGCTCACTGCAACCCCCGCCCTCTGAGTTCAAGCAATTCTCCTGCCTCAGCCTCCCAAGTAGCTGGGACTACAGGCATGCGCCACCACACCCAGCTAATTTTTTGTATTTTTAGTAGAGATGGGGTTTCACCATGTTGGCCAAGCTGGTCTCAAACTCCAGACCTCAGGTGATCCACCTGCCTCGGCCTCCCAAAGTGCTGGGATTACAGGCGTGAGCCACCGAACCCAGTCAGATTCTAATCTTTTTAAAGGTGCCTGTATAAAGGGCTTCCCAGAAACCTTCCCTTTGTCAAGGATGTTTTCTTAAATTTAAGATGCTCTAATCCTGAAGCATTAGTATGCTGTGCTTCTCTCCTGTATGGAATGGAGACTAGGAGCTGTACCACCTTGAACTCTTCAGCCACTGGAATACAGTAGCGTGATGGTTTATAGCGCGGATACTGGATACTGGACTTAGATTCCCACGGGATTCTACTCTGTGCTGGCTACATGACTTTGAGCACATCACAACCTCAACTTCCTCAAGCCTCAGTTTCTGCTCCTGGACAACAGTTGTCCTACTGACCCCATAAGGTTGGCATTGAGACTAAGTGAGCAAAACTAGTAAGGCACTTCTCACACTGCCTGGCTCATGGTGGGTATCAAATAAATGGTCATATTATTTTCTGGGCTAAAAAACCCTGGTCACTCTAATTTTTATTTATTTACAATTCTAACTATTTCTGAACCCACTCTGAATTCCCCATTTTTGAATGTTTAATGTGGTGCTCAAAATCGTAAGAAGCACCTAACTGCGCTGAGTGGTCTAGGAAGATGTCACTTTGTTTTTCATGGGAGCACTGTACCAATGGGAAAACCAGAATCATCAGGCTACAGTGAGGAATTTCTTGTGGGCTTTTCTAGCTCCTCCACTTTCAACCTGTGTGTCACAAAAGCCAGGGGTCTCACTTGGCATCTCTCTGAATTCTTGGAAAGACTGGTGTTCCTGGAGGTCTAATTCCTCTGTGGTTTCCACTAAAAACCTCAGGGTGCACACTTCAAGGCTGTGTAAAACTATGCAGACTAGTTTCACAGATTCCATCAAATCAAAAACCACTTCTGTAAAACGCGGGAGAGAGAGAGAGAGACAGAAGGAGGGAGGGAGAGAGAAGTTATGCTTTCTCTTTCTATTTTCTCCTTGTACTTTCCTCACATCAAGCAGGGCTAGGCACTATAATAATTTTCTTTAGGGGACATAGGTTTTGCCAGAAAGCGGAAGTGACTGGAGGAAGCTTGTCTGGCAAACCTAAACCCATGGAAGAGAATGGAGAAGCAATTAAACAGAGGAGAAAAATGCTTTTTTCCGCCACTTGCTCCCCAGCACCTCTCCTCCCACCAGGGTCTGTGGGGTCCCTAAGGAAAGAGCCACATCACCCTCCACTTTGGCACCTGGAAGTAACCAGACCACAGGGAAAGGCTGTGTGGCATGTGCCTTGGGACAGCACTGGGACTAGGCAGCAACAATGATGCCCATATTCCACAAGTGGTTATAAAAACAGAGCCACAGGAGTTTAAATGGCCACAGAGAGGTTGGGCAATGCATACATGGGTAGAAACCAGGATGTCTGGAGAGTGGTGACCTTCCCTTCAATTTCTGGGCACCATGAAAATCCCCTGGAGTCTGGAGCCTCCCAGGGAGCAGCAGATTCCCCATTATGTTCCAGGACACCTGAGTACATGGATGGAGGTTTGCACCCACGGAGCAGGAGGGCTTTATAATTTACCGGCCACTTTGACACTCCTAACCATCTTTGAGCCTAGCAAAAAGGCTACGTGTCAGCCTATTCTAACACTGTGAATGCAAACACTTAGAGAGGTTACGTGTCTCGCCCTGGGTCTCTGCATTTCAATTCTGCATCCTTCCTGCTGTGCCATATGACACCTTGTGCCTGAAATCTTTTAACCTAGTCTTGAAACCCACATTTCACTGTGAGGGTATATTGAATTGGAGGCCACTTCAGTGAGTAGACTTGTAGGATACAAAACTGAATTTGCAGCATGCTTACTGTTATGTTACAAATATAAACACACAAAGCTATGAATATGAAAAAAGACTCAGATATTATAACAAAATGGAAAAGGCAATTGGGTTTAGGTAGTGGGTGTATTATAAAATTTTTTTAATGAACATATGTTTACAATGAAAAATACAAACTAATGATTTTTTTTTCATGTAGCTTTAGAGTCAAACTATTCACCCAACAGCAAGGCAGCTACTTGTGGGAACAGAAAGGAAACTACAATACTTCCCTTTCATCTCCTCAACCACTCATAGATGGCCTGGCTATTGAGTCAAATTATTTATTCAGGATGTCATCAATTCTCTGTAGATGATATGCCAAGGCAAACAGCAGAAATCACTTCTAAATTTTGACAGAAGTCCAGATTTTGCCCTGAAGGGACCAATTCATATTCAGAGTAGCAAATTAGAAGAAATAATAAATGAAATTCTACAATGAGCTCTGAGTCTTTTGTAACTATACATAGTGGTCCCTGAAAGAATTTCTGTCTGGGACTCCTGCGAATGGAACCTTGGAAAAGGTGGAGTGGAAGGGATTAGCTCTTTAAGATCATCTATGGTTCACAAAGGGAGGGAGGCTATTGGTGGGGGCTACTCTTTTGCACGTTGGTCTCCTGCTTTATTCACAAGCATCTAGGAACCATTCTAAAATGAAACATCGGTCTTCCTGGCTTTGGTCCCACCTCACAGGATCTCTCAAGAGATAAGCCCAGAGGCTACCTAACACTTTCTCAAATCATGCTTACCTTCACATATGCCAGTGCTCTCCAAATAAAAATGGGCTCTACACTGGGCTAGACACTCGCCAGAGGGGATGCCCGCGCCAGACAGCTGCTCCACTTGCAGTCCTTCCTCTGGCTTCTTACACCCAGTACAGTGAGAGGGTGCAGGACCCATACAAGCCAGGCAGGAGGAGTGACAGGCTGCAAATGGAAATAAAATGCAGAAAATAATCCAAGGATCAAATATATGTTGCAAATTTTTCATTAAATCAAACCCACTTAGAAAAGTTCACCAAATGCAGCCTTTCAGCATATTATTTTTCTAATGTTCTATACAAAGCACAGAGTGATAATAATGTTTGTGAAAGGAACAGTGAGGGGTGGTGTTAACCAGTCACATCTCCCAGGTCCCATAAGGGCTGTCGGGCTAGACAACAACAACAACAAACAAACAAATGAGCAAAAACAGCAAACTGGACAATATTGGCTTGGTTCTCCAGAGAAACACACTCACTAAATGATGATTTAACATTATGCCCTTGGTTTTTATTGCAGAGTTTTAGAACCATTCATAGGGAGGCCATTACTGTATCTTTTGCAAAAATGGTGGTTGTGTTATTACCCATGAGTCATCCAACACCCACTACATAGGGGTCCAGGCAACAAATTCCTCTTAGAATTTTTCTGGCTAAAGCCTGCTTTTCTAGACAGTATTTTGCTTACCCTGCTACTGGTGAAAAGCAAAGCCAAATAAGGTAGTCAAACTATCTGGTGCCCACATTTGAATACAATTAACTCTCCTGTTCTTTAAAAGATTCTGTAAATTTTCTCTTCTGAAACAGTTGTTGCAGCTTTCCTGTTTCAAATACATTGTTCTTGTAACTATTCTCAAACTCTGTTCTAAGGTGCCTGATATACAAATAAATATACATTGATTTCACTTAATTCTGATGTATAAATAAATATACATTTATTTCACTTAATTAAAGTGTTTGTTCTCAATATTCTAGTTTCAAAATGCTTAAATGATATTGCCCTCCCAAGCAGCCCAAAGCCTTTATGGTAAACAGCTATTTAAGATTTTTCCATTTCACTCAGCCCAGAGGCATCGCTAGTGACTCTCAGTTTGCTCAGCAGTGTCATTACCAAAAAGAAATTCTTTAGGGAAAAACAAAATGAAGTCTAAGAAAAACATTAGCAAAGGTAAGAGAGCAGAGAAAGGAGGAAATAAGAGTTCTAGTTTGTTTAATTTAATATTCCCCCTAAAAACAGCCAGAAAAAAAAATCATAACACTTTGAGTGTCTTCACAAATTTTCAAATAAAATTTTTTCAGATTAACCCTTTGCAAAACTACTGTAATGAAAAACGCATATAATGTATGGATAGCCATAAAAGATACACTAGAAGAAAAGTTACACTGGAAAGTTATATTATTGAAAAAAAGTAGATCTATATTCTTGTGGGATAGCCTCTCAAGAATGATGGTGACACCAACGATACCTTTGCAGACTCCGTGGTCAGAGTAGAAGCCCTCTCCACAGCGGGGCAGACAGTGGCCTTGACGCAGAGCCTTGGGGGGGCTGCAGGCTGTACAGTGAGAGGCTGTGGGCCCAGAGCAGCTGGCACATGAGTTATGACAAACTGAGGAAGAGAGTGACAGGGAGAACACAATGGGACGGGGTGAACAAAGCGCCCACTTCCTGGCTGGGCTTCGCAGGCCTGGGACTCTTAGTCCCCTGTGGATGTCACACCAAACCAAGGGGAAAATGTGTTAGGAGGTGGTTACACTGCCAGAACTGCCCACATGGCCGTTTACCCACCATTTAGCCATGCTCTACATATTGCTTATTAGCTACCCTTTATTTAGTGTTTGTACTAAGCACTTTCTACACATTGTCACTTTTAATTTTCCTAACAACATTACGAGGTAGGCATTATTAACTACATTTTATAGATGAGGAGACTGAGGTCTTGGAAGTTCAAAAATTTACCCACGATGACATGCTTTATTCATAGCAGGACTGGGATTTAGCCCTAGGTCTGTCTGGACCTAAACCTCACACTGCCTAAATGGATTAGAGTGGAAAGGCCATGGGTCAGAGTGTTGGAAGCACCGGCATTTTGAGCAGTTTCTCCACCAATTCTTCAATGCCCTCAGTCAAGCCTGGGTCTCTCCTGGCCTAGTTTTCTTGGCATGAGCACAATGAAAGGTTGGACTAAATGATCATTTAAGATACTTCCAGCTTTGACATTCTAGGATTTTAAGTAACAATTACAGTAATGACTCTGACCACAACATATGACAATGTCAGGAACACATGTCCCCTGCTTTGACCCTGGTGTTAATGGTGACATCTCTGACTCTAAGGGACAGGTACTGGTGGCATGGCCTGGCTGAGCCTCTAGCAGGGCTGGGGTCAGGAGTGAGATATGAGAAGAAGGCTCTGCAGGACCATGGTCAGGAGTTGGGGGTGGTGGGTAGAGATGGGATGAGAACGTGGGGGCAGGACACAGAGGAAAGGTGGTGAACACCGGGTGAGTGAAGAGGTTGGCAGGCAAAGGGGAGGCTGCTAAGGAGAGATGTTGAGATGGGTCTAAACACCCTGCACTAACAGACAGTAGGTAGACGTGAGGATGTGGGCATATGTTTCAGAGAGGAGGGGAGATCAAGATGTCCCAGGCAACAAGAAGTTCTCAGAGTTACCTGTAAGGAAAGACACAAGTCAGGCATACATAAGGTAGAAATTTATAAAGTCTCAAATGGGTATGTTTCATAGTTTAGGCTGTATAAGTCTGAAAGAAACAACATATAAGTAGCACACAAAAACAAGTTTCCAGTGGATACAGACTTTAACTTTACTAGCTATCAAACTTGGTTTAACTTTTTAATTTTATTTTTGTGGTGTGTTGTAGTTGCCAATATATGACCTATGTCATAAAAGAAATGATTCTGTTACATCTGCAACCTAAGTTAGTGATGGTTTACAAGTAAACAAGGACTGTATGTTGGGCATTTCAAAAGGACCAAATGAACTCTAATGATGATTAATATGCACAAGTCCTTCATGAAAGCACTCTAGTCCCCCAGCATCCACCCATATCTCCCACTCCCATATCAAATACACATTGGCTTCATAATGAAAAAAGCTATCTTTTAAAGTAATGCTTTACCATCATACACTCGAGTTCCCAAATTAGCGACATATAATACCAAGTATAGTCAAACATGTACTCAATACTTTTTGATGATGATGATGGTGACCCATCTCTTACCTTTGCACCTGCCAGTGGCATCAGCATAGTACCCACCAGGGCATTCAGACATGCATTTCCCATCATGCAGCACTGTCTTCTCAGTACAGGTAAGACACCTGGGGCTACTGGGGCCACAACTGTCACAGGATTGGTCACAAGCTAAGGGGAGGCAAAAAACCCATCAGAGAAAGGCAATAGTGAGCAAAAGAAGCAGTGAAGTCTATTCTTTACAATATCCACAATAGGTATCAATATCATAATCTCATTTTCTGGCTGCTCAGCAAAATTCTGTTTCCTTGATTCCAACATTTCATCAGACTCTGTGCTTTTTGTTTTCACAGTTGAAAGATAATTGAAGAATTACTCATTGAACTAAGCATATGAAAAACTCTCAGGCACACCCACCAGTGTCACCAACTTAATATGAGGTTTAAAGTTAAAATGGCCTTAGAGGTGCAGTTGCCAGGTTTATCAAATAAAAATATCAGATGCTCCATAAAATTTGAATTTCAGATAAATAATAAAGTTTTTTAGCATAAGTATGTACCAAATATTTTATCCTTTATTCTACCCTACTTGGAGAGAGAATTCAGAAAGTCAAGATTCTACTAAGCAAGGTCATGCTACTAAAATTATGTTAAAATTGCTGAACTTCACATAGTCTTTCAGGATCTCATTCACTTATTCATTTACCCCCTAAAACATCTGCTAAGGTCTGTGTCAGGTCTTGTGCCGGGGTTAGAAACCAAAAACAAAATCAACTTAGTTTTCACTTTAAGTAGCTTAGTAGTCTAATACAGGAAAAGAAACAGACAATATTGGAAATATTTAAAATATCACTCAGATCAATCTATATAGGCACAATGAAAATTCAAAAAAAAAATGTGAGGGTGGGGGTAAGAGGTAGAAAAGTCAAGAAAGCATTCATAGAGGAGCGACCATTGAGCATTGTCTTAGGAAGCAGTAGGACCATGTCAGGCTGAGGGGAATGTACTCCAGGCTGAGGCAGCAAAGTAAGCCAAGGCTCAGAACCTGGGAGGAGACTAGGCTGCCCAGGAAAACAGTAGTTTCATTTGGCTGGAAAAATGGGAAGTCCAGATTATAGAAACCTATGGCCTGACTCTGTTGTCTAGATTTTCATCCTAGGAAAGGCAATGAGTTTGAACTCCTGCAGTTCTAAACACAGTAGAAACATGGCTGTATTTGTATCTAAGAAAGATCATTTTGGCCTCAGTTTGGAGGGTGAAGAGGAGAGTTGGAAACCGCATTTGAAGACCATGGCAAGAAGCATGAATCAAGATGATTAGGGGTTGAATTAGAACCGTGGAGGTTATGAGAGATTTGAGAGCAGTGAAGAAAAAACCATCTCACATGGCTTCCAGGGGTCTGTCTTGGGGGACAAGTGATGTCGCTCACAGAGTACAAGAAAGAACAGGTGTGGGGGAGTGCCATGAACTCAGTTTGGAACATGCACAATCCAGGGAGTAATGTAACTTACAGTTCTGGAGCTCGTGGGAGAGGTATGGGGTCATCATATACAAGCAATTGTTGAAACTAAAAATTAGTTGAGTGATTCAGGAAAAGTATGCAGGATAAGACAGAAGTGGGCAAGGACCTGGGTAGCATCAGCATTTAAGAAAAGAAGAAGAAGAAGAAAAAAAAAACTAGTACAGGTGACCAAGAAGAAATGATCCAAAGATAAGGGAGAGAAAAAAGAGCATGGTGACTGAGAAGCCAAGGGAGGAAAAAGGTTTCCAAAAGAAAGTCATGACAGGTGCAGAGAGTAGAAATAATATCTGAAAAGTTTCACTATACTTAGGAACCAGGCTGTGGGTGTCCTGTGCCACACATTTCAGTGGAGTCATTAGACCAAATGAAAGTGAAGGCCATGATTATAAACTGTTCCTTTAAAGGACCCAGGCTGAGAACAGAAGGCAACAGGGAAACAAATAACTGAAAGGGGAAAAGGTTGTTTTGTCTTTCTTATATTGTAAAAAATCAAGGCAATTCTAGAAACTGGAAAGAATTTTTTAAAAAGAAAAGTTTGAACGATTGCTGAAAGAATATCTAAGAGAAAAGAGGGATGCATATTCAAAAATACAGTTGAGAGACTGGCTTTGAACAGAGCAGAGAAAGGCCTCCTTATGAAGGGTGGAAGGAGGAGAGGGAGAGTGCAGTCACAGGCAAGTCTGTGACTCAATCTTTTCTATGCTGGTTGGCTAATGTCTTTAAAAATAAAAAAAGCAAACCTTCCTGCTACAGAGAATCAATGTTTCAAAAATAGAGAACTGCTGAGATTTATTCTGTCTATTCCCTTAATCCATCTACACTCTGCTAACCTCCTGAAAAATATTTTGAGAACATAAGAAAAAAGACGCTAAATGATGGGGCCAAATGTCCCATCTCGCAACCTGGAGAATCCAGCATCTGTTCACAGGCAAATGTGTAGAGTAAGAGAATGGGCTTTGGCAATGGCCTTAATATCAGGGAAAAAGAAAATCACCCCTGAACTCAGGACTGGAACAAAGAAGTGAAAATGAATCTGAAAAGCATTCTTCCCTCCCACATGCCACAAAACCTCCTGAGATTTCTAATTCTAGAACTGACATCTCAACAGAAGTGAGTAATCTAAAAACTAAATGCAATTTCCAAGAAATGAAAAATTGCAGCAATTTTTGGAAATTAGAATTGACCAACAATAAAAGCATTGCATATCAAACATTTTAAGACACACCTAAAGTTACACCTAGAGGGAAATTTGTAAATCTAAATAAAATTATTAGGAAGATGTAATTTCTTCCCAAACTAATCTATAACTTCAATGTAATATCAATAAAAATTCCAGTTGATGAGCTTGCTTGCTTGCTTTCTTTCTTTCTTTCTTTCTTTCTTTCTTTCTTTCTTTCTTTCTTTCTTTCTTTTCTTTTCTTTTCTTTTCTTTCAGACAGGGTTTCACTCTGTCATCCAAGCTGGAGCGCAGCAGCACGATCATGGCTCACTGCTGCTTCAATCTCTCAGGCTCAAGTGATTCTCCTGCCTCAGCCTCCAGAGGAGCTAGGACTACAGGCACACATCACCACACCTGGCTAATTTTTTTTTTTTTTTTTAGTAGAGATGAGGTCTCACTATATTGCCCAGCCTGGTCTCGAACTCCTGAGCTCAAGAGATCCTCTTGCCTTGGCCTTTTCAAAGTGCTGGGATTATAGGTGTGAGCCACCACATCCAGCCCCAGATGAGTTTTCTTAAGAATTCAGTAAATGTACTCTAAAGCTTATGAATAGCTAAGTCAACTTTGAAAAGGAAAGAAAGGGAATTTTCCCAGTCAGATATTGAGACATACTACAAAGCCATAGAAATTAATGAAAAAAATAGTTTGATAGTGGTACAAGAACAGATATTTAGACTATGGAAATTTAGAAATTTCTGTATCTTATAGCTCAGACAGAACTATGTGTATATGGAAATTTAATATACAATAAAGAGAAATAAGGAAGGCTAGGCTGAATTACTAAACAATGTTGGGAAAACTGGATCATGAAATGGAAAAAAATCAAATGGGACCCTACTTAAACCCATATACATATATATATATGGACTTCAGATGGCTCGACAACCTAAGTTAAGATAAAACATCAAATTAATAGAAGACAGATTAATTTATTTTTGAACCTTAGCAAAGGTCTTATTAAAAATTCAAAAGCAAAACCTTAAAGCAAAAAATAATGAATCAAAGATTATTGTTTAACAAAGGCATTATATTCAAAGTTAAAAGACAACAGAGTGAGAAAATTTGCATATTTAAAACTGAAAAAAGGCTACTATCTATAACATACAAGGAAACTCCATAAAATGAACTCCATAAAAGGAGGCAAGGCCAATAGAGCAATGGGAAAAGCACATTTAAAAAGAAATCTATAGAATAGGAAACTTCAAGACCAACAGGAGTTGAAGATATACTCGAACTCATTAATCATCAGAAATAGGCAAATTTAATGGGTTGACTCTTTATACCTCTTGACCAGAAAAAATCAGAATCTTGATCATGCCAAGTGGTGGCAAGGATGTGGAGATAAGTGAACCCTTATGCTTGGGAATGTAGATTGCACAGACATTCTGGCAAGTAACCCGGCACTACTTGGTCAAATGAAGAATATACAAAGTCAAAAAACCAGCCATTCTGCTCCTGGGTATAAATCCCAGGAAACTCCCTCTAGAGCTTTACAAAGGAACACATTTGAGGCTGTTCCCTGGTGCTCTCTAGTGATGCAGATGGAGAGAAAGGAGGGAGTCCATCACTGGGAGCGTGGATGGGTAATATGACGGGGGCACACCAGGGAGTGCTACATAGCAGTGAGAAGTGAAGGGCTAGGGGAGAGAACAACGTGGTGCATCTTAAAAATGTACTGCTGAGTGAGAAAAGAAGGAAACAGCATGCACTTTGTAACATCTCAAGAAAATTAAATACATATGCGTTCACAATAAAAATACCCAGTTAGATAAGCTCATAAAAATAAAAAGGTTTTAAAAAATGGTTGCATGGGTGCAAAAGAGAAATGAAGATTTAAAAAAGGGAGAAAGAAAAAAGGAGGGAAGAAAGAAAGGAAAAAAAAGAGAGGGAATGACTAACAGAAACCTCTGATTTATTATGCTTTGATTTATTATGTTAGCTGCAACCCAAAAAGCCCTTCATAATGGCATAAATACTTAAAAGAATGAGGAGGTTTCCTCCTTTGAATTGCCCCTCTCTTTATATCTAATATTTGTAGAACGCAATACATGTACCACAGGTGAACCTGGTTACTGTAAGATCTTTCAGCCAGGGCATACCACCCTTCATAACAGGCTATGCTGGTTTTTTCTAAGTACTTGACTCTGAGATTTCTACAGATACGGGCTGGTAGGTTATAAATTATTAAACCCACACCAGCCGGTCTTAATCTTGAATAGCATTAATCTGAAATGGAAATAAGTCAGCATTATCAGCATCCGACGTCTTAATTAACATTCCAATACCAATCAGTGAGTTGGTTCACTGTTGTTTTAGAACATATTTCTGTGAACATTTCTGATGTCATTTTGATACAAACTTGGAGAATAGTAACAATTTTATAAAAAGCGTAAGCTCCAGTTTTGTGTATTAAAAGGCCTGTTGGTCAACACCAGTGGCATCACCAACTCTTGCATCAGGCTAAGCACATGACGTATTTAGTAATTACTTGTAGATCTGTTGATTCATTGGTTGACTAATGTCAGCTATGATCCATCCTCCTGCCTGGAAGTTTCTTTGAGATGCTTTTCAAAATGTGTACAGATAAAGCAGATTCCCACCTCTTACAGCCTCAAGTCTCACATTAACTATTCCTCTTTTTAAATACACCACTTCTCCAGCAAAAGTTGCCTTCTCAATCCAGATAATGTAGAGTCTCAGTGGCAGGTCAGTGTCACCGTTCCTCCATCAGTGACAGTAACCAGCATCCCAGGGGACTTAAAGGGTAAATGCCTTTAGGCCCTTGGATTAGTGCAAATTTGACATCTGTCGACCTTTAGAGAATACATCTGGCTTAACTGAGCAGGAAAGTGATGCTGGCAGAAAAAGATTAACATGCTTAGGCTAATGGCAGCCTGGCCTTTCTTTCCTTATTCTCTCTTGAATCCACACAAAAGCCACCTGTGACTCATCAATACCAAGAGAGATTTTTCACACTGGCAATACTGATGGATCCCTGCACAGTTTTAAGCAAGCAGCTCCCAAGGGCTATCTCTCTTCTCTAAGACAAGTGGATTTGTCAAGTCCCTAAAATCATCTCATTTTTGCTGTTGCCCTCCTCAATGAACAAAATGAGGACAATAACTCAAGAAAGTTTTATGAGCTACACATTCTTATTGATTTGGTGGACTTCGTTATGAAAAAAAAAAAAGTCCTCCTGGCCTCTCTATAGGTATGACCATCAAAGTAAACTCAATTCAAACCTTTCATTTACTGTCAGGATGCCTGCAGACCTGGCAATGTCCACAGGGGTAGCCAGCTCATCTAAAGACTGACAGAAGACACAGAAGAAGGTGCAGAAGTGGAAAGGGGGAAAGGATAATGAAAAGGAAAATAAAAAAAAATAGGCAGAGGTGCATAAGGAAATACCACATTATAATGAGCAGTAGAGTGGTTCCCAGGCAGTTAAGGCCCAGAGCCAGAAGATCTAAGCTGGAATCCCAACTCTGCCCCTTATTAGCTATGTGACCTTAAGCAAGTTTCTTACCCTCTCTGTTTCCTATCTGGAAAATGAGAATGGTTATACCTACCTCATGAAATTGTGAGGATTAAACACCAAACACTGATAGAATGCTTACTATGTCCCAGGCACTATCCTAAGTGCTTTGCATATCTTAACTTGATCTCTCAACAGCCTTCTGAGTTGGGGGTGTATTCATTTTCTATTGCTGCTGTAGCAAATTACCATAAACTCTTTGGCTTAAAACAACACAGACTTATCATCTTATAGTTCTAGAAGTTAGAAGTCCTAGAATCAAAGTTCCTTCTGGAAGCTTTAGGGGTAGAATCTGTTCCTTGCCCGGACGCTCAGGGGTGGAATTTGTTTCCTTGCGTTTTCCCAGATTCTAAAAGTCACCTGCATGCTCATGGCATTTTCCTTGCTTCACTCTATCACTCCGACCTCTGGTCCCATCCTCGACTCCACTTTTCTGACTTGACTCTGTTGCCTCCCTCATATAAGGACTCTTGTGATTGACTGCATGGGGCTCACCCAGATAATCCAGGATAATATCCTCACATCAAGATCCTTAACTTAATCACACCTACAGAGTCCTCTTTGCCATTCAAGGGAACACACGACAGTTCCACAGATTAGGACAAGGGCATCATTGGGAGCCCATTATTGTGTCTTCCACAGGTGCTACTATTATTCCCGTTTCACAAGTGGGAATTGACATGCAGAGATTGACTAATGTGCCGAAAGCCATGCTTTTCCTCCTGACTTTTCTGCCTCTCAGTGGGTTAATGTTTATAAAGCACTTGGAACCGTGCCTCGTTCAAGGAAGTGCTAAGCTTGGTTAACTCTCATTGTTATGGCCATGGGTGTTAAGGTAGAATGGATAATAACTGCTCAGCTTTAAGTCAGTGGCACCAACACCAAAGGCGGGTCTGCCCTCAGCTGGCCTAATAGTCTCTTTGTCCCCATGTACATTTGGAAGGCAGTCTGGTGTTGGTAGAGAGTTTGGGATTTGGGGAAAGGAAAGCCTGGGTGGGAGCCCAGCTCCTTTCCCTCCAGCTGTGGGTCTTGAGCAGGCCACCTGGGCCTCACTATCTTCATCTGCGGGACAAGGCTAGAATGAGCACCCCAACCCTAGCAGACTGGTGGGGCAATTAAGAGGAATCCCACTGATGGAAAGTGTGTTATACACATCTAAATCAAAGATTAATCTCAGCAGCTATTCACATATATGTTGAGTAAAAGAAACGTTGGTAATGTGCTACGATATGAATACAACAAGGGATGCTGGAAAAGAAAAAGGAAAGGACACGTCAGCATCGCAACCCAGCACTCACCGCTACAGGTGCCCTGCCTGTTGTAGAAGCCTTTTCCACAGCTGCTCTCACAGCCACCATCTCTCAGCACATGGAGGGGATCTCTGCAGGCCAAGCAGTGCTTCTCCGTTGGGCCCCAGCAACCTGCACAGGACTCATGGCAGACTGCAGACGAATAGCAAAATCAGTGAGTAATCTACGGCAGAAAGGACTGGTCATCATTTTTCTTTTAAATATTTTAGAATACAAGGAGGATGTCAGTTGGTTCCTTAGTTCCTAAACTGCTATTGACACATGTACACCTCAGGACAAACACAACACCCTCTTCTTCAAGAAACCGTTTCTGGGGGGAGGAGCCAAGATGGCCGAATAGGAACAGCTCTGGCCTACAGCGCCCAGCGTGAGCAACGCAGAAGACGGGTGATTTCTGCATTTCCATCTGAGGTACCGGGTTCATCTCACTAGGGAGTGCCAGACAGTGGGCGCAGGTCAGTGGGTGCGTGCACCGTGCGCCAGCCGAAGCAGGTAGAGGCATTGCCTCACTCCGGAAGTGCAAGGGGTCAGGGAGTTCCCCTTCCTAGTCAAAGAAAGGGGTGACAGATGGCACCTGGAAAATCGGGTCACTCCCATCCGAATACTGCGCTTTTCCGACAGGCTTAAAAAACGGCGCACCAGGAGATTAAATCCGGCACCTGGCTCGGAGGGTCCTACGCCCACGGAGTCTCGCTGATTGCTAGCTGAGATCAAACTGCAAGGCGGCAGCGAGGCTGGGGGAGGGGCGCCCGCCATTGCCCAGGTTTGCTTAGGTAAACAAAGCAGCCAGGAAGCTCCAACTGGGTGGACCCCACCACAGCTCAAGGAGGCCTGCCTGCCTCTGTAGGCTCCACCTCTGGGGGCAGGGCACAGACAAACAAAAGACAGCAATAACCTCTGCAGACTTAAATGTCCCTGTCTGACAGCTTTGAAGACAGCAGTGGTTCTCCCAGCACGCAGCTTGAGATCTGAGAACCGGCAGAATGCCTCCTCAAGTGGGTCCCTGACCCCTGACCCCCGAGCAGCCTGACTAGGAGGCACCCCCCAGCAGGGGCAGACTGACACCTCACACTGCCGGGTACTCCAACAGACCTGAAGCTGAGGGTCCTGTCTGTTAGAAGGAAAACTAACAAACAGAAAGGACATCCACACCAAAAACCCATCTGTTCATCACCATCATCAAAGACCAAAAGTAGATAAAACCACAAAGATGGGGAAAAAACAGAGCAGAAAAACTGGAAACTCTAAAAAGCAGAGTGCCTCTCCTCCTCCAAAGGAACGCAGTTCCTCACCAGCAACGGAACAAAGCTGGATGGAGAATGACTTTGACAAGCTGAAAGAAGAAGGCTTCAGACCATCAAATTACTCCGAGCTACGGGAGGACATTCAAACCAAACGTAAAGAAGTTGAAAACTTTGAAAAAAATTTAGAAGAATGTATAACTAGAATAACCAATACAGGGAAGTGCTTAAAGGAGCTGATGGAGCTGAAAACCAAGGCTCGAGAACTATGTGAAGAATGCAGAAGTCTCAGGAGCCGATGCGATCAACTGGAAGAAAGGGTATCAGCGATGGAAGATGAAATGAATGAAATGAAGCGAGAAGGGAAGTTTAGAGAAAAAAGAATAAAAAGAAATGAGCACCTCTCCCTCTCCCTCTCCCTCTCCCTCTCCCCTTTCCACGGTCTCCCTCTGATGCCGAGCCGAAGCTGGACTGTACTGCTGCCATCTCGGCTCACTGCAACCTCCCTGCCTGATTCTCCTGCCTCAGCCTGCCGCGCGCCGCCACGCCTGACTGGTTTTCGTATTTTTTTGGTGGAGACGGGGTTTCGCTGTGTTGGTCGGGCTGGTCTCCAGCTCCTAACCGCAAGTGATCCGCCAGCCTCGGCCTCCCGAGGTGCTGGGATTGCAGACGGAGTCTCGTTCACTCAGTGCTCAATGGTGCCCAGGCTGGAGTGCAGTGGTGTGATCTCGGCTCGCTACAACCTCCACCTCCCAGCCGCCTGCCTTGGCCTCCCAAAGTGCCGAGATTGCAGCCTCTGCCCGGCCGCCACCCCGTCTGGGAAGTGAGGAGCATCTCTGCCTGGCCGCCCATCATCTGGGATGTGAGAAGCCCCTCTGCCCTGCCGCCCCGTCCGGGATGTGAGCGTCTCTGCCCGGCCGCCCCACCTGAGAAGTGAGGAGACCTGCTGCCTGGCAACCGCCCCGTCTGAGAAGTGAGGAGCCCCTCCGCCCGGCAGCCGCCCCATCTGAGAAGTGAGGAGCCCCTCTGCTGGCAGCCACCCCGTCTGGGAAGTGAGGAGCGTCTCCGCCCGGCAGCCACCCCGACTGGGAGGGAGGTGGGGGAGTCAGCCCCCACCCAGCCAGCCGCCCTGTCCAGGAGGGAGGTGGCGGGGGTCAGCCCCCCGCCCGGCCAGCCGCCCCATCCAGGAGGTGAGGGGCGCCTCTGCCCGGCCGCCCCTACTGGGAAGTGAGGAGCCCCTCTGCCTGGCCAGCCGCCCTGTCCGGGAGGGAGGTGGGGGGGTCAGCCCCCCGCCCGGCCAGCCGCCCCGTCCGGGAGGTGAGGGGCGCCTCTGCCCGGCCGCCCTTACTGGGAAGTGAGGAGCTCCTCTGCCCGGCCACCACCCCGTCTGGGAGGTGTACCCAACAGCTCACTGAGAATGGGCCATGATGACAATGGTGGTTTTGTGGAATAGAAAGAGGGGAAAGGTGGGGAAAAGATTGAGAAATTGGATGGTTGCCGTGTCTGTGTAGAAAGAGGTAGACATGGGAGACTTTTCATTTTGTTCTGTACTAAGAAAAATTCTTCTGCCTTGGGATCCTGTTGATCTGTGACCTTACCCCCAACCCTGTGCTCTCTGAAACATGTGCTGTGTCCACTCAGGGTTGAATGGATTAAGGGTGGTGCAAGATGTGCTTTGTTAAACAGATGCTTGAAGGCAGCATGCTGGTTAAGAGTCATCACCACTCCCTAATCTCAAGTAGCCAGGGACACAAACACTGCGGAAGGCCGCAGGGTCCTCTGCCTAGGAAAACCAGAGACCTTTGTTCACTTGTTTATCTGCTGACCTTCCCTCCACTATTGTCCTGTGACCCTGCCAAATCCCCCTCTGTGAGAAACACCCAAGAATGATCAATTAAAAAAAAAAAAAAAAAAAGAAATGAGCAAAGCCTCCAAGGAATATGGGACTATGTGAAAAGACCAAATCTACATCTGATTGGTATACCTGAAAGTGACAGGGAGAATGGAACCAAGTCGGAAAACACTCTGCAGGATATTATCCAGGAGAACTTCCTCAATCTAGCAAGGCACGCCAACATCCAGATTCAGGAAATACAGAGAACGCCACAAAGATACTCCTCGAGAAGAGCAACTCCAAGATGCATAATTGTCAGATACACCAAAATTGAAATGAAGGAAAAAATCTTAAGGGCAGCCAGACAGAAAGGTTGGGTTACCCTCAAAGGGAAGCCCATCAGACTAACAGCGGATCTCTTGGCAGAAACTCTACAAGCCAGAAGAGAGTGGGGGCCAATATTCAACATTCTTAAAGAAAAGAATTTTCAACCCAGAATTTCATATCTAGCCGAACTAACCTTCATAAGTGAAGAAGAAATAAAATCCTTTAGAGACAAGCAAATGCTGAGAGATTTTGTCACCACCAGGCCTACCCTAAAAGAGCTCCTGAAGGAAGCGCTAAACATGGAAAGGAACAACCGGTACCAGCCACTGCAAAATCATGCCAAAATGTAAAGACTATCGAGACTAAGAGGAAACTGCATCAACTAATGAGCAAAATAAGCAGCTAACATCATAATGACAGGATCAAATTCACACATAACAATATTAACTTTAAATGTAAATGGACTAAATGCTCCAATTAAAAGACACAGACTGGAAAATTGGATAAAGAGTCAGGACCCATCAGTGTGCTATATTCAGGAAACCCATCTCACATGCAGAGACACACACAGGCTCAATATAAAAGGATGGAGGAAGATCTACTAAGCAAATGGAAAACAAAAAAAGGCAGGGGTTGCAATCCTAGTCTCTGACAAAACAGACTTTAAACCAACAAAGATCAAAAGAGACAAAGAAGGCCATTACATAATGGTAAAGGGATCAATTCAACAGGAAGAGCTAACTATCCTAAATATATATGCACCCAATACAGGAGCACCCAGATTCATAAAGCAAGTCCTGAGTGACCTACAAAGAGACTTAGACTCCCACACATTAATAATGGGAGACTTTAACACCCCACTGTCAACATTAGACAGATCAACGAGACAGAAAGTCAACAAGGATACCCAGGAATTGAACTCAGCTCTGCACCAAGCAGACCTAATAGACATCTACAGAACTCTCCACCCCAAATCAACAGAATATACATTCCTTTCAGCACCACACCACACCTATTCCAAAATTGACCACATACTTGGAAGTAAAGCTCTCCTCAGCAAATGTAAAAGAACAGAAATTACAACAAACTATCTCTCAGACCACAGTGCTATCAAACCAGAACTCAGGATTAAGAATCTCACTCAAAACCACTCAACTACATGGAAACTGAACAACCTGCTCCTGAATGACTACTGGGTACATAACAAAATGAAGGCAGAAATAAAAATGTTCTTTGAAACCAATGAGAACAAAGACACAACATACCAGAATCTCTGGGACACATTCAAAGCAGTGTGTAGAGGGAAATTTACAACACTAAATGCCCACAAGAGAAAGCAGGAAAGATCCAAAATTGACACCCTGACATCACAATTAAAAGAACTAGAAAAGCAAGTGCAAACACATTCAAAAGCTAGCAGAAGGCAAGAAATAACTAAAATCAGAGCAGAACTGAAGGAAATAGAGACAAAAAAACCCTTCAAAAAATTAATGAATCCAGGAGCTGGTTTTTTGAAAGGATCAACAAAATTGATAGACCACTTATTTTCTAATAAAGAAAAAAAGAGAGAAGAATCAAATAGACGCAATAAAAAATGATAAAGGGGATATCACCACCTATCCCACAGAAATACAAACTACCATCAGAGAATACTACAAACACCTCTACACAAATAAACTAGAAAATCTAGAAGAAATGGATAAATTCCTCGACACATACACTCTCCCAAGACTAAACCAGGAAGAAGTTGTATCTCTGAATAGATCAATAACAGGAGCTGAAATTGTGGCAATAATCAATAGCTTACCAAACAAAAAGAGTCCAGGACCAGATGGATTCACAGCCGAATTCTACCAGAGGTACAAGGAGGAACTGGTACCATTCCTTCTGAAACTATTCCAATCAATAGAAAAAGAGGAAATCCTCCCTAACTCATTTTATGAGGCCAGCATCATCCTGATACCAAAGCCGGGAAGAGACACAACCAAAAAAGAGAATTTTAGACCAATATCCTTGATGAACATTGATGCAAAAATACTCAATAAAATACTGGCAAATGGAATCCAGCAGCACATCAAAAAGGTTATCCACCATGATCAAGTGGGCTTCATCCCTGGGATGCAAGGCTGGTTCAATATACACAAATCAATAAATGTAATCCAGCATATAAACAGAACCAAAAACAAAAACCACACGATTATCTCAATAGATGCAGAAAAGGCCTTTGACAAAATTCAACAACACTTCATGCTAAAAACTCTCAATAAATTAGGTATTGATGGGACATATTTCAAAATAATAAGAGCTATCTATGACAAACCCACAGCCAATATCATACTGAATGTGCAAAAACTGGAAGCATTCCCTTTGAAAACTGGCACAAGACAGGGATGCCCTCTCTCACCACTCCTATTCAACATAGTGTTGGAAGTTCTGGCCAGGGCAATTAGGCAGGAGAAGGAAATAAAGGGTATTCAATTAGGAAAAGAGGAAGTCAAATTGTCCCTGTTTGCAGATGACATGATTGTATATCTAGAAAACCCCATTGTCTCAGCCCAAAATCTCCGTAAGCTGATAAGCAACTTCAGCAAAGTCTCAGGATACAAAATCAATGTACAAAAATCACAAGCATTCTTATACACCAACAACAGACAAACAGAGAGCCAAATAATGGGTGAACTCCCATTCACAATTGCTTCAAAGAGAATAAAATACGTAGGAATCCAACTTACAAGGGACGTGAAGGACCTCTTCAAGAACTACAAACCACTGCTCAAGGAAGTCAAAGAGGATACAAACAAATGGAAGAACATTCCATGCTCATGGGTAGGAAGAATCAATATCGTGAAAATAGCCATACTGCCCAAGGTAATTTACAGATTCAATGCCATCCCCATCAAACTACCAATGACTTTCTTCACAGAATTGGAAAAAACTACTTTAAAGTTCATATGGAACCAAAAAAGAGCCTGCATCACCAAGTCAATCCTCAGCCAAAGAACAAAGCTGGAGGCATCACACTACCTGACTTCAACCTATACTACAAGGCTACAGTAACCAAAACAGCATGGTACTGGTACCAAAACAGAGATATAGATCAATGGAACAGAATAGAGCCTTCAGAAATAACGCCGCATATCTACAACTATCTGATCTTTGGCAAACCTGAGAAAAACAAGCAATGGGGAAAGGATTCCCTATTTAATAAATGGTGCTGGGAAAACTGGCTAGCCATATGCAGAAAGCTGAAACTGGATCCCTTCCTTACACCTTATACAAAAATCAATTCAAGATGGATTAAAGACTTACACGTTAGTCCTAAAACCATAAAAACCCTAGAAGAAAACCTAGGCATTACCATTCAGGACACAGGCATGGGCAAGGACTTCATGTCTAAAACACCAAAAGCAATGGCAACAAAAGTCAAAGTTGACAAATGGGATCTAATTAAACTAAAGAGCTTCTGCACAGCAAAAGAAACTACCATCAGAGTGAACAGGCAACCTACAAAATGGGAGAAAATTTTTGCAGCCTACTCATCTGACAAAGGACTAATATCCAGAATGTACAATGAACTCAAACAAATTTACAAGAAAAAAAAACAAACAACCCCATCAAAAAGTGGGTGAAGGACATGAACAGATACTTCTCAAAAGAAGACATTTATGCAGCCAACAGACACATGAAAAAATGCTCACCATCACTGGCCATCAGAGAAATGCAAATCAAAACCACAATGAGATACCATCTCACACCAGTTAGAATGGCAATCATTAAAAAGTCAGGAAACAACAGGTGCTGGAGAGGATGTGGAGAAATAGGAACACTTTTACACTGTTGGTGGGACTGTAAACTAGTTCAACCATTGTGGAAGTCAGTGTGGCGATTCCTCAGGGATCTAGAACTAGAAATACCATTTGACCCAGCCATCCCATTACTGGCTATATACCCAAAGGACTATAAATCATGCTGCTATAAAGACACATGCACACGTATGTTTATTGCGGCATTATTCATAATAGCAAAGACTTGGAACCAACACAAATGTCCAACAATGATAGACTGGATTAAGAAAATGTGGCACATATACACCATGGAATACTATGCAGCCATAAAAAATGATGAGTTCATGTCCTTTGTAGGGACATGGATGAAATTGGAAATCATCATTCTCAGTAAACTATCTCAAGAACAAAAAACCAAACACTGCATATTCTCACTCATAGGTGGGAATTGAACAATGAGAACACATGGACACAGGAAGGGGAACATCACACTCTGGTGACTGTTGTGGGGTGGGAGGAGGGGGGAGGGATAGCATTGGGAGATATACCTAATGCTAGATGACGAGTTAGTGGGTGCAGTGCACCAGCATGGCACATGTATACATATGTAACTAACCTGCACATTGTGCACATGTACCCTAAAACTTAAAGTATAATTAAAAAAAAAAAAAAAACCATTTCTGTGGGCCAGGAGTACAACTTCAGTAAAGAATCACTAAGAGATTCAGAAGAGGAGATCAGACGCTTTTGAGAAATGGGATTTACAGAGAAGGAAATCATAACTTTCTAGAGAAAGAAGGACTGCTTAATGAAATCAGATGGTCCTCCACCCCCTTGCCTTTTGTACTCACACCACAGAGTGTCCACAGGATCACCACCTCCCACCTGCAGCACCATCAGAATCAGCTGAGGAGGGATTCCTTGGACTCTAGTCCCAGATTCAACCTTCTGAGGACCCAGTCCTACTTGACATCTATCGTTCTTTGCCTTTTTATCTCTTTCCCCCCAGTATTATCTGTCCTACACATGTGTCTTAAGAACTCACAAAGCTTGCTTTTCTCTTATACCTTGAATTTCTTACTATAACTTGCTCCTTTAAGATTTTAAAATATTCTCCTCTTCAGCATTTGCTTTTTTTTTTTTTTTACTCTTCAAGCTCACTCTTCACTTTAGCACTTTTGCAGAATGACCTATTCTGAATAACTGAATTTTTTCGAATTTGGCTAGCTGTATGGCTAACCCCTACCTATGCTTTTGTTAATACATCCTAATTCTTAAAAGGTTTCTTTCACAGTGGAGCACCAGCTAGTTTGCAGAGGCATTGATTCTGACCAAAATTGGTAGGTAGAATGAATGCCTTGCTGCTTGCAAGCAACTTGGTAACCCTACCTTAGTAATTCAAGTAGGCATCCCTTTGGAGGCAGAAGGAAGGATATCTGCCTTGCAAACCTCAAGATCCAATTCTCTCTTCTCAGTTCTAAATTGCACAAGCAAGTCCTAATTTCAGACACTTTTTCTCCCCAAAAAAGGTAGGGATGATTACGAATTGCAATAAGTGCTAAAAAGGGCTCTGCAATAAAGAGTAACAGTGGTGGGGGTGGTGGGGACTAACTATAGATCAAAAGGATGAGAGGCAGCCAGTCACAGGGAGTTGGACCATCACGAGCAGCTCTAGAGGAGGGAAGGGGTACGTGTATTTGGGGAAACTGAGGGCTGCCCCTGTGGCTGGAGTTGGTGAGGCACAGTGGGGGGCCATGGCATGAATCATGGCTGCAGCCATAGGCAGAGGCCTGGTCAAATTTGACCTTGGAGACCAAGGAAAGAAATTAGGATTTTTATCCTAATTACCATGTGAAGTCAAAAATGAGCTCATGCAAGACAGACACAAGATCTGATTGACATGTTTCAAACCACTCTCTGGCTGCCATGTAGAGAGGGTTTAAGGACCTGCTAGCAAGCAGGAGACCAGCACAGAGTCTACTGCATGACCCAGGTGAGAGGGGACTTGGACTAGTGGGGTGGGAAGCAAAGACAAAGGAAAGTTTCCTTATTTATCATCTGGTTCCCTTGTGAGACCGTAAGCTCCATGAGGGCAGGGCCCATTTCTATTTTGTTAACTCTGTACAAGGCACACTGCTTGTGCTTTACAAATGTCTCTCAAGTGACTTCATTTATATTTAACTCCTTATTTATATTTTATAAATGTAGAACATGAGAATACTGTCCATATGCAGGATAAGTTTAAGGATAAACTTACCCTTAAGCTTTGGATAAGTTTTAGTTATAATTTACTTGGTACTAAATTATAGTTAAAGATGTGGATGCAAAGATCTCAGTAACAAATTCTACCCTTAACATGCATGAAATCTGCCTGACATTCATGTATTCTACCACCCTTTCATTACTGACTGTAGTCATCATCTGAAGAGTCAACGACTGTTCATGCCTTTGCCTCACTCACTCTGGAGTTGATCTAAAGTCATTACCAAAACAAACAAACAAAAAATCCACTCTCATTTCTAAAAAGTTATGCCAAGCTGATACATCAACATTCAACAGAAGCACACAAAGACACATGTAAGGCACGTTCTTAGCTGGCCACAGGTAAGCCACAGGTTATCTGAGGTCTGCTGCAGGAACACTTAGAACACTCTGTTGCCTAGGTGCACTGGTGACATTGTGCAAACTGCACTGGGGCATAAGTGCCAAGGAAATGATGAATGGAAAGTGAGGCTGAAAAGACAACAGGGGTCAGACTTCCAACTTCAGATGGGCCAGAGTACGGACCTTGGACTTCATGCCATGGAAAGTTTTAATCAGGGCAGTGGAATGATCACTTCTGCTTTTTAGAGAGTTCATTCTGGCAGTGGGGAGAAAAGAAAGTAACTCAAGACATCTGTAGGGGATGAAATCATCTTTGTCCAGAGGTACAGAGGAGATAAGAAATTAAAGCACAGCTCCCTAGCTCTCTTCAGTGACTGGCTGAATAGCAGCGCAGACATGCATTTATACTGGTTGTTAAAATAGTAAAATACTTTCAAACTGGTTGATAAATGGCTGTCACCCCGAGCTTCATCCCCGGAATCTCCACCCGACACCATGCTCCACAAACAAAAGGTCTGACACAGGAGAAGGTCTGGGGTCCCCCTCCTCTCTGATGTGCATCTGTGCCATACAGCTTGTTAGATATTTTTACTACACCCTCGGTGTTACCAATCAGGACAGGGACCAAAGAATGAGCAGGATGACCTCAATCAACAGACTTAGGGATGGCATTCAGGCCCCTCACAAACTGAGCTCTCCTTAACTTTCCTGCTCTATCTTCCACTATCTCCCCTTGCACACCAATTCTATGAAGCAGGGCACCCTACATGTGCCATGTGCCCATCTATGAGTTCTGATGCCCCACACAGGATTCGCCCAGCCCACAACGTCGCTGGCTCCTTCCTTAGCCCCTAAAATCCTGTTTATATATAATTTCCTGTTTATATTTCCTAAGTTGTCACTACTTCTGTGAAGCTTTGCTAAACTTGTCTGATAACCTTTCTCTACGTTCCTGCAGCATGTTGCATATGCCTCTCTTATCATATTTATCCTACTGTACTAACTTACTCAGTTATGAATCAATCTCAATGGAATTCAGTCTTCAATGAAATTCAATACCCTCCCAAATGGGGACCATGTTTTAGTCATTGCAAACCCCCAGTATCCAGACTGATGCCTGGCACCTAGTCAGTACTCATTAAATGTAGGCTAAATGAATGCACAGCAGATTTTTAAAATTGGTTATGGGGAATTTATCCTTTCAGTTACCTTCTACGTGGAAACAACTCACCACTAGGTCATAGTCTTAAGATATAACTTAAGAGAAACTTGAAGCTGTAATACATACTTAATAAATTCTGAAGTCCAAATCTGCTTATGATGATAAATACTGACGCTGCATCTATATAGAGTACCAAACAATGACAGTGGTCCTGCTGTTTTTTTATATATTACACAAAAGACATGTTCCATGGCCAGACACAACAGCAGAAGGAATTTTTATTTCAACACAGGAATATGCTGAGCTTTCATCTCTTATAATGATATACTTCCACTGTGGTTTCTTTAAAATAAATTGTATTGTGTATATTTAAGGTATACAACATGATATTATAAGGTGTGTGTATTTATATTTATATACACATCACTATAAAAAGGTGTGTGTGCATATATATATACATCTTATAATATCACATTGTATACCTTAAATATGTACCTTATATATTTAATAATATATATTTATGTTTATACACCTTATATTTTATAAGGCTAAGTATATATCTGTACCTTATATTTTATATTTTATATAAGGTATATATATATGCACCTTATAATACGTTATATACCTTAAATATATATACACATACCTTATAATATCATGTCGTATACCTTAAAATATATATATAAAGAGGAATAGTTATATATATACATAGAGAGAGAGAGAGAGAGAGGAACAAATTAACAAACCCATCTTCCCATATAGTTACCCATTTTCCCCTGAGTGGCAAGAACAGCTATAATCTACTGATTTAGCAAAAATCCCACTGTGTTTGCAATTGATTTCTAATTTCTAACACTGAACATACGCTACCACAGCTTATCTCTCACATATGGCTTTTATTATATTTGGGTTATTATAAAAAATAAGAGGTCACTCCCTGACTTTTCACCATAATTTCTCTTAGTGATACATTTCAGATCACACAGGTTTAAATTATATATTGTGAACATTGTGGCAATAAATGTTAAAAGAGGGTGAATAAGAGAAAGCTATCTTTTTATCTCGCATGTAACAGATAATTTATTTGGTAAGGTCCCTGACTTTTCTGGAGCATAACCAGACATGTGTTGGCTTCTTGAGCAACTCATTTCGAAAATGAAAAGGAACAAATTACTTTTCTTTTGGCAATTCTTTACTAAAACCCTACTCTAAAAATAACACACATCTTTTTGTATTTGATACTTTTGAAATAGAAGATTGCTTTTAAAATGTTTTAAGCTATGTTTCTCTAAGAATAAAATGCAGCCCTTTTCCAGGGAAACATTAAAAGCACTTCGTGTAAGCACCTTATTTTCCACAAAGCCTTCCCAGACCCAGAGCAGTGGACACAGACACCCATTTCCTCTTTTCTGTGGCCATTTGGAGTAAGTTTCCAGAGAATTAGCACAAGTGATCTGTAGTTCCTCTGAGATTCATCAGTGAGGCTGCAGTTCATATTTTCAAACTGCCAAGATGTTTTTACTCACAACTGCACAGAAAAAGCCCTAACTTCAGGCACAAGCAGGTGTGATATACGCAAATCAAATTCCTTCATTCTGTTATTATCCAGTTTGTGGCAACTGCCAGCTTTCATTCTCATCTCACAAATGACTAGGTAGTACTCGCCAAGTTTTGAAGTATTATCAGGAGACAGTGGGTAAATTTTCAATAAGAAGCTCTTGTTGAATGAAAAATTTTTTCTGTCTTGAACTCAACTTCACTGTTCCTTGGTTTCCTAATTTGTAAAGTGGAAATAATAATATTTGTTGTACCTAGTTCACGAGGACATGGAGAGATGGCAAGTTTGGAAAAGCAGAGAATTTTGTGTGTGATCACATGAATGGCATGGGGAGAGCTGCAGTTTGTCTCAACTGCTGTCAAAATCAAAGTAATTTTAAAGGGAGCAAATTAAAGTGCAACACAAGACAGAAGGGGGAAGGATGGAAAAGACTACAGGAAAGGTTGGTTCACTTAGAAAGGAAGGGAAGGGAAGAATTACAGCCTGCAGGGATTCGGCCAGCAGCTATACGAATGGGCTCCAGCCTCGCCCAGGGGCTTCACACTTAGCAGTTCTTTCCTTGCAACCTCTACAAAACAACAGCAAAAGCTCTTTGAAAGTGATTGGAAATACCTTGGTGAGGCTCCGATTCCTGAAAGACCACTTCCTCCTCCCCAGTCACAGCCCCACAAGAGGCCAAGGCTGGTCGCCTGAGACGCTAAAACTCCAGGCTAATTTAAAAGAAGTTCCAAAGAGATCTGAGCCATCACCATTTTTGATCCTTTTACTCCAATCTTCTGTCTCTTCCCAGACTGGGCCTCTGCCTGCTACTGCCTCCCTTTGCCAATTGAAGGCTTTACACCTGAAATGGGAATGTCTGGTCTCCACATATTCTGAAAACTCGTAAGTGCTTGAGGAACTTCATAATAGAAAAAAGTACAAACACGTAAAAAAAATCTTCAGCATCATCAAAAGCTGGAGATATGCAAACCAAACAGGAGAGCAGCAACTAGATGCACTGGATGAGACATGCACATTATATTTTTAAACTGCAATTACTTTTGCACCACCTAATAACATGTATGCATCCTAGAAACACTGCTTAGTGAGAAAAAAAAAGTCAAGAAAGAAGGAAATATCTGGCTGAGTTTGGTGGCTTGTGCCTGTAATCCCAGCAGTTTGGGAGGCCGACGCGGGTGGATCACTCGAGGTCACGAGTTCAAGACCAGCCTGGCCAACATAGTGAAATCCTGTCTCTACTAAAAATACAAAAAAATAAAATTAGCCAGGTGTGGTGGCACACCCCTGTAGTCCCAGCTACTCAGAAGGCTGAGGCAGGAGAATCGTTCGAACCTGGGCAGGCGGAGGTTACAGTGAGCCAAGATTGCGCCACTGTACTACAGCCTGGGTGACAGAGTGAGACTCCATCTAAAAAAAAAAAAAAAAGAAGGAAATATCTACCCAGGCATACAAAACAATAAGAGAATATACATACAAAAAGTACACACTAAATCACATTAGTATAGTTATTTAAAAGGGGAGCTGGGAAGAAGGGGAATGGGAATAGGGCATGATAACAAAACGAATAGACAGGCAGATGGATGGGCAGACAAATAAGCAAGAGAATAGCTTGGCCCAGACCAATGATGAAAATGGGCCATCAACTGACAAGCATGATTAACTCCACATGCTTCATAAGAATCCCAAAAATAGGTAAAAGAAAAAAATTAAACAAGATTTCCTTTTACATCAATCAAATTGACAATTTAAGAAGGCTTGTAATACCTAGTGTTGACAAGAGTGCTGGCAAGTAGGCACCCTTATACATTTCTGGCAGGAGTACAAATTAGTACAACTTTCTTAAAAGAGTATAATATGTTACTCTGTGTCAAAAAGCTTAAAAACTGTACATAAACCCTTGGACCCGGTAGTCACATGTCTAAAAATTGATTCAAAAATATTTACCACAATTTCTACTAAAAATGTTTACATCATGGTTACATATAATTAAAAAAATTAGGAACAAATATCAAACCATAGAGGATTGGCTAAATGAATGATTGCATAGCCAGAGATGGAAAATTATACAACAGGTTTAAAAAGATGTTGTAGAAGGATAAGTAATAACATAAATCAAGCAAGCAATAAAACTGTAAATAGAGTATGATTTTAGTTTTGAAAAAAAAAGTGTATGTGTATAGACACACAAAAAGATATCTTTATAAATTAGGAAGACATACACCAAAATACTAACAGTAGTGATTTAGGGGAGTTTGAGTTAGAAATTTTAGCTGACTTTTTATTATACCTTATATTTTATTGACTTTAATTTTTTTTTGGAATAAACATAAATTCATTTGGTATTTGGGGGGAATTTTAGTAATTTTCCTAATGGTGGAGGGAGGAAAGCTATAGTCCTTTTCCCTAAGGTACATGCTAGGTAAATAACTTGTTAACCTATTAACCATGATTGTGATACAGCTGAATGATTTACCCGTCTTGAGTAATATATTTGAATTTTTAGCAGGGTCTTTGGTAGACACAGAACTTGAACCAAAGGAAATTACTTCCCAGCCAATGAAGGCTTTGGCAGGTCCACATGGACTTTTCATTGCTTCATAAGTCAGAGGACAAAGCAAGACATTCAGCTCATCAGGAGTATCTGGTAAAGTTATCTCTGCTATTTCCTGCCCCTCTACCTATATTCCTAAATCGACAACATAGGTATAATCCAAGGGTTTTCAAGACCACCAGCTTCTCAGCTTCTACTCATCCTCTGTGACCACTGAAAATCCACAGCTGCTAGGACTCCCTGTGTTCCCTCCCCAGTCCTACACCCAGTGGCCGCTGTTAATTAAATGCCTATTGTCTACTCCAGTGATGTCTACTGAAACTGAAGAGCCAAAGGCGGGACCACAAACCAAAACAACCTTTTGATGGGGAGAGTTTTCAGACCTCCTGGCTGCACTAACACAGCTGCTCAGATCTCAGCAGCAACAACAGGGAGGTGCTGTTAGCTCTGTGGGCAGCATAGAAGCAGGGGAGGGCAGAACAGGGACAGTGCTTGGGTGGGGAATGGAGAAGAGAAAGAACGTATGCCATACAGTCTAGCTAAAGTAACTGAGAACCTTCCAAACTGGGCAGAAAGCCAGAAGACTTGTCACTAGTTTGTAATCCATAGCTGAAATACTTTGGGATTCAGATTTGTCGGGAAGAATGGGATCTGTCTGAAAGATAAACTCTGTGGCATCTGTGGCAGGCTTTCTCTGCTTGTATGTGATACTTTTGTTCTGTCATTTGTCTTCTGGCATACACAGCAAGGGTCTAGAAGTGGCAAAGACAAATGCCAAACACAGCCAGCTTCCTGCCAAAGCAAAGGTCCCAGACAAAACACCACCAGCGGTTTCCCCCTCTTCTCTCCATTTATTCTGCATATGAATATAATATCCAAAGAGAGAGGGGCCTTGGAACACTGTTGTCACCTGCCTCATTGGGTCTTGTTTACTCAAAAAAACTTACATTCTAGGAAGGCAATCCTATTGTCTTCCCTTCTGAATGGCCTGAAATACTCCATGGACACGACCCAAGTTTTGAAGACAGTTTATTTTATAAGTCACCTTCCCAACTCTGATAAAGCCCACAACTATGTTAAACATGAGGAAAAGAGAAGAAAAAGAGGGGTGAGAAAAATAGAGAGTCTGTAATTATCCTGAGGCCACCACTAGCCAGAAATTGCTGACAAGGAGCAAATAGTGGAAGCCAAATGGAAGATAGGTCATCTGTAAGCCAAAGTTTAGTCATGCCTGTACATTTCTGTTCATTGCTCTCTATGCAATGGTTTATCACATTTTTTCTATCAAAAATTATTCCAGAGGGCCACAGATATACTTAGCACCATGTGAAATTCAGAAGTATACGGCATGTCCCTGCCCCAATGACTGATCATTTCCTATCATATTCCCCTGTAAGGTATCTTTATAGCACTGATAATAATAATTTCATATAATGATAACTATCTAAGTGTATAATATTATCTTGTTTATTTGTTTAGAGGCACTCTCCTCCCATTGAGGAAGTTAAGTTCCTTACCTAGAGGGAAGTTTTCTGTCTGCTTCACTGTGTATCTCTGGTGTCTGGGACAGGGCGTGGTACATAGAAGAGGCTCCACAAATATTTATGCATGAACAGAATCGAAGAGACAGGAGATACCACTTGAAGCAATAAGTCACCTTTATGAGACAGTCAGCAATTTAGTAAGGGACCATAATTGATGTAGAATGCCAAAGAAGTTCTGAACAATGCATAGGATTTAAAGAGTAGAACAAAATGAGTGAAGGCAGTGGTAGAAACATGCAGGGCCCCTAAACTGAGTATGTGACCCAGCAATGAAACTGAGACTAACCCTCCAATCCTGGGGTATGTTGCAAGGGCCATGGAGGTGACACCAGCTTGGCGATGACTATCCCAACAGAGAAAGGGGGGCCCCTGTCTTGCGAGGAGGGCTCCTGGATTTCAGAACAGTAGTTTCATAGGTGCCATTGTCAAGAGGTCCACCCAGGGCACAGCCAGGCTGGGATAAGTCATGTGTTGGAACACAACACCAAGACCCATTAAATCCCTGCTGCTTTGGACCTGGCTTTGCAAGGTCAGTGCTTCATTTCTGCAAATGACTGGCTGCTCCAGTCAACCATCGTTCCAACAAATAATTAACTTCAGAAGGTCCCCTGCTCAGGCCACAGCTTTTAAATCTCAACTAGGTCAACATCCTAGATGTAAATTTTATAGGTTTTTTTATTATAAACTTTTCCTCTAAATATGTCACAATATTGGCTAAGAAACAAATAATCATAGATTCTCATTGTTTAATCTGAGCACTTAAAATTTTCTTTCCTTTTTAAAAGAAAAAGGGATTTAAATTTGCTATAAAGAATACAGTATACTGTTCTCTATATATTTACTTCTCCATAACATATAAAAGCAGATTTTATTTAGATGAGACATTAATGGCAGAAAGCTCTTTGTTACTTAATGTAAGCTATTTGGTTTTTATCTCTATAGGTTGAAAAATAAAGGAATGGTTTCAATAATATCAATAGCTGCCTTTTACGGTCCACATACTAAGGCCAGGCATAATGTATTTATACATTTCAAACAGCTTTTCTAACCTTCATAATAATGGTTTAAAGTAGATGATATCATCCCCATTTTGCAGTTGAAAAAATTGAAGTTCAGAGAGGTTAAATGGTTTGCCAAAGCCCTCTTGCAGCAAGTGGTAGAGGTGCCATTCAAAATAATCCTATCCCTTATAATCCTGTAAAATGTTCAGTTGTTTGATTCTTTACGTCTCAAAATCTGAGACCATACAGCACTCAGATATAGAATAAACTTCAAAGGCTTTTGGATTTTGTTTTTGTTTGTTTTGTTTTATTTTACATCTCTATAAGCAACAACTAACCTGCCTTGACTGTGAGCTCACTATAGGCAAAGACTGAATCTTATTTACTTTATACACTTCATGTACTCAGGACCTAGAACAATGGTCAAAAAAGAATGAAAGGGGAAATGAAATAAAAGGAACAAGGAAGAAGGACAATGGAAAGCAGAACCCAAGTCTCTAAACTTATATGAAGGGCTTTCTAGACACCAGGTACCATCTCCTAAACCAGGGGTCCCCAACCCCCAGGCACAGATCAGTTTCAGTCTGTGGCCTGTTAGAAACTGGGTCACACAACAGGAGGCAAGCAGTGGGTGAGGCAGCATTGTCACCAAGCTCTGCCTCATAGGAGTGAGTGCAAACCCTATTGTGAACTGCCTATGTGAGGGATCTAGGTTGCAGCTGCTTATGAGAATCTAACTAATGCCTGATGATCTGAGCTGGAACAGTTTCATCCCGAAGCCACCCCCAGCTCCCCGGTCCATGGAAAAATTGTCTTCCATGAAACCAGTACCTCGTGCCAAAAAGGTTGGGGACTGCTGCCCTAAATGGAATATGTGAATTCACTCATTCAATCTTCATAGCAGTGCAATGTGGCAGATATTATGTCCCTGTTTTACCCATAAGGCAATTGAAGCATGGAGTTAAAGAATAGGTAAGTGACAGAGGCAAGATTAGAAACCAGGTGGTTTAGGCCAGGCGCAGTGGCTCATGCCTGTAATCCCAGCACTTTGGGAGGCCAAGGCGGGCGGATCACCTGAGGTCAGGAGTTTGAGACTAGCCTGGCCAACATGGTGAAACCCTGTCTCTATTAAAAATACAAAATTAGCTGGGCATGGTAGCAAATATCTGTAATGCTAGTTACTTGGAAGGCTGAGGCAGGAGAATCACTTGAATCCAGGAGCCAAGATCGTGACAAGAGCAAAACTCTGTCTTAAAAAAAAAAAAAAGGCAATAAATAACAGAAACCATGAACCAATTCAAACAAACGAACAAAAAAATGAGGCCAGGTGTGGTGGCTCACCCCTGTAATCCCAGCACTTTGGGAGGCCAAGGCGGGCAGATCACTTGAGGTCAGGAGTTCGACACCAGCCTGGCTAATGTGGTGAAACCCAGTTTCTACTAAAATACAAAAATTAGCCAGGCATGGTGGTGAGCACCTGTAATCCCAGCTGCTCAGGAAGCAGGAGAATCGCTTGAACCCAGGAGGCAGAGGTTGCAGTGAGCCGAGATTGTGCCACTGTACTCCAGCCTGGATGACGGAGCTAGACTCCCTCTCAAAAAAAAAAAAAAAAGAAAAAAAGAAAGAAAGAAAGAAAAAAAGAAACCAGGTGGTCCAGGTGGTTTAGCTCCAGGGTCCAAGCTCTTAACCACTGGGGCCAGGCTCCCCATAACATCTGCGCCTGCAGAATGAAGGCAGCATTTGCCCTGCAGTACACATGGCTCTATCCTCAGGCCTTTGTGAATAAAATAAGTTTTAAGTAGACAAACAAAACATTGATACACGTATAAAAATGGGCTAAATCGTACTCTTTCTCTTTTCAAAGATTACAACCTTATGAGTTGTAACCTTATAATTTTAACCTTACGTTAAAATTACTCATTTTAACATAATCTTACATGGTGCGTGTTGTTGGTTGTTTTAGCTTTTTTTCTTATGGACTCTCGTATCTAAGATTTGTGTGCACAGTTCAGTGGTCCCACCAGAGTGGAACAGAGGCTGATTGAACAGAGGGGCAAGACAAGCAAGAAAGAATGTTCTCAGGACCTGGCGAGTTCCACCTGGATCCAGTTTAGATTTAATACCTGAGTTTTTAAGATGACTCAATGGAACCACTGTTCTGGTGAGGGAATAGAGTAAATCCAAGGCAAGTGATACCAAAGAGCCAGGCAGGAAGAGTGCAAGGTCAAGTATTGTGGTGGGGAAGGTGGGGAGGGGGAGCAAGGAGCATCCATACATGGATAAAGCCTGGCCATCAGTCTCCAGGTAATTAAGCAGTGGGCTATTAATTCCTGGAAATGGGTGAGAGCAGGGCAAGCGGCAGGAACCAAAGTACAAGCCCAGTGCTAGGACTGCAGAGTCAAGAAGAGTGGGGTAGGATGGGCAAGAGGGGATGTTAATCAGATCCAGGTGTTGGCAAAGGACACATAGGGGTTAAAGCAGAAGTCTGAGTGCCAGAACTAAAATGTGAGCTTTGGGTACTAACAAGGTGATCACTCTATGGCCCTACCTGCTGTGAAAAAAGGCAACCTACATCTGTCTCCGGTTTAGGTTCATATAAAAACAGGCTAGTGCTAAGCCTTAATGTACAGTGGTCAAAGCATCAAACTCTGGAGTTGTAAAGGCAGGGGAAATGAAGCAGGGACTGGTATGGAGTGCATCATGTGGCCTATAATTACAACATTATTCAGTTTAATCATGCAAAATATGTAACAATAGTATTAATATATGCACATGTGTTTATATGCATGTTTGTGTTTGTGCATATACCCCTAAACTCAAGAGAAAAGAGAAAATGATAAGGGCCCCTATGGGTAAGATTCTCAGGCAGGACTAAGTGTTTTCCTTTACTCCCTCTGGTTTACCTGCTTGTACTCTTTTGTTGAAGAGCCATATTTAACTGCTACTTTTTTTCAACTCTTCCCTTTATTCAACATAGTGAACATGAATATTAATCAGGTGATTTCTGGTAATTAGTTTCCTCAGCACAGCACTCAGTTTCTTTGGGTTTTAATGGGCCAATAAAGTGGCAACTTATCCCAATCATCACATAAATGACCCTGCCAAGAGGAATCAATCCAGAAAAACCTGTTGTTACCATAAAATGGCAGGCTTCTTTTTGAAAAGTTTAGCATGTATTGGAAGAGCACCAGCTGAGTGACTGACTTCCAAGGTCAGTGGTGAAAAGTCACCAAAAGTGGTACAAGCATGAATATTGCAAAAAATTCCAAAGCTGAGAAAGCTTATCTGGAAAGATAATCTTAGTGCCAAGACAGTATATGAAAATTGATCACAACTTTGGCTTTAATTTTTAAGATCCACTCTCTCTCTCTCCTTTTGCTCTGTTTTTTTTTCTCCTTATTTTATGCATAAAAATGCAACCAGCCTGAACTAAAGCAAATTGGTTTAATTCCCTGGAGGGAACATGAACAAATTTTCCCAGCAACTTTCTACTAGAGGCATTTGTGTGTAGATATGTGGATGGAATGTGAAGCAGTGAGCTACGTAAACCACTAATCAAATGAAACATTACCCATTTCAAAATGCCCTAAACTAGCATTAGCATCACCAATTAAAACAACGGGCATGGGAGAAAGGAAAATGCCCTCCCCCCAGAAAAGTCATATGTATGTGGTATGTGTGTATTTCAGGGGATGGAGATGGTACAGAGGAAGGAGTAAAACCTAGGGGAAATTAGTTGCCTTTTAAAGGCAAATCTGTCACGAGCACTAGCAGGAGATCTCTTTGATGGGATAAAAGAAAGGAGTAAAGACATTCAATAATTTCATCAAATTAAAATTTCAGCAGTTTACCTAAATTGCCCAACCATTAGACACTTATAAAGGTATTTGTATGTTCCCACTTTGAACCTGTTTTAAAGTAACAGGTAAACAGAACATGATAAGCTATAAACACTAAGGGTTCTTTTCTGTTTTATGGCTGAGACTTCTATTGAAACACTGGTCTTTGAAGGACCACCAACTGGTAGTATTCTCATTCATTCATTCATCACACACTTGTTCAACAATGCTAAGAACTTTGTGCAGCCCTTGATGCTGAGGATATAGACATGCAGGGGATATTTTTGTAGACACCAAAGAGCCTCCAAGCCAAACTCGGAAGCTATTCTGCCTTCCATATTCTATAACATGGCTGATCACAAAACAGGCCCTGCTACACTCATATCTCTGTGGCATAAACAGTATTAGTGTTTCCTTTCAACATGGTTTCCACAACCCCATGAGCTCCGCTTCTGACCATTACCTGGAATGGAGACGACCATCAGCCTCCTCCACATAGGACCTGCATATGGCCCGAGTGCTCATTTAGCCTGCACATCTGATTAATACCATGAACTTAGCCTTTTTAACCTCAATCATTTTCCTGCAAATGATTTTACTGAAAGTCTAACAAAGGGTGTGAAAGAAAGGAGCATATCAGCTGCCCCTCAGATTGGCTCACCTTCTGATTCTCATCACTGACCCCCCGTTATGTTTAGCTGCAGAGAGTAGCTATCACATCTCCCTGGCATGACATCCAAGACCTTCCCCTGGTCTAACTGCCTTTTCAGATTTCCCTGCCACCACACACCCTGCCTTAGTTTCTGGGCACATCTAATTATCTATTCTCCTGAAGACAAACTCATATCTCTGTCCCTTGTTTTTGTTTTCATCATTAACCCTGATATGATTTGGCTCTGTGTCCTGACTCAAATCTAATGTCAAATTGTAATCCCCACGTGTCGAGGGAGGGACCTGGTGGGAGGTGATTGGATCATGGGGGCAGTTTCCCCCATGCTGTTCTCATGATAGTGAGTGAGTTCTCATGAGATCTGATGGTTTAAAAGTGGCACTTCCCCCTTCATTCTCTCTCTCTCTCTCTCTCTCTTTCTCCAGACACCATGTAAGACGTATCTTGCTTCCCCTTTGCCTTCTGCCATGATTGTAAGTTTCCTGAGGCCTCTCCAGCCACGCAGAACTGTGAGTCAATGAAACCTCTTTTCTTCATAAATTATCCAGTCTCAGGTAGTTCTATATGGCAGTGTGAAAACAGACTAATACAACTCCCATCTTCCATTTCTGCATTAAAAAAATTATTTAGACATTTACTTTTTAAACTTATAATCTCTATTGAAAAAATGGCCAAGTATAAACAAACAAATTAAATTATATTATGACTACTCCCACCTCAAGAGACTATTATGATATTAAGAATTTCAACTAGATCTCAATTAAAAATATAAAATAAAAGTAGGCATATAAGTCCACTAAACCATATTGATAAGAACCGAATAACCTAATAAGGTTATTAAAACATCTCAACATGTATCATTTCTCTAACACACTGTTCTCCTCATCCCATCAGAAGTCTTGTTTAGAGTTTCTTCTCTTATTTGAAAAAGTGCTTACAGCTCCTGGTGTCCCCAGATCACTTGGTGGGGTCAGGGTTGGGGAGCCGTCTTGGTAGCTGGCCCAACTGTGGCCCAGCCAGAGATTACCTGCACAGGAATGGCGATCTTGGTAGAAGCCGTCCCCACAGGTAGGCACACACTGCCCATGCCGCATCAGCAGGGGAGGCTGGCAGGATGAGCACTCCAGCCCACTGGTACACGTGGAGCACTGGGGCTGGCAGGCTGACTCCAGATAATGTTGAAGAAAGAGAAAGGAACCATTTGATTAGCTGAAAGACACCACCCCCATGCCAGTGCTTACACAGCCCAATCTTGAGGCTCCAGGTCCCAAACAGAAAATGCAGAAAAATAATTTTAACAGCCATCATCTGTATAGCACACAGTTCATGTCAGCCACTGCTTGAAGTGCTTTACGTATATGAATTCATTTAATTCTCACAACAACCCTAGGAGGTAGATATTATTAATCCCAACTTTACAGATGAGGAACAGACTCAGGGAGATTAAACAACTTGCCCATGGTCACATGAGGCTGGCATTTGAAACCAAGCAGTTTGGCTCAGGAGTCTATGTTCTTTTCCTCTTATCCAATAGCCCCCAATATCTTTGTCACTCAAACTTTTAGCAAGAAGATCTCTTGCCCCTTTTACAATACTATATGAAAGAGATATAAGTAACTTTCAAAAAGGTTGAAGATTATATGAATTAGGAAAGAAAGTATGGAGGAGTGAATAATTACAAAAATAATAAAAGCAGCTAACTCTTATTAATCCTTCGCTGTATCCTAGACATCAGGCTAGGCACTTAACCTGTATTAAAACACTTGATCCTTATAACCACCCTCTGAGGAAGGTACTGGAATTACTCTCACTTTATAGATAAGAATGTGGAAGATACCAGGTGGCAGTGGCTCACACCTGTAATCCCAGCACTTTGGGAGGCATAGGTGGGTGGATCACTTGAGTCCAGGAGTTTGAGACCAGCCTGGCCAACATGGCAAAACCCTATCTCTACTAAAAATATGAAAATTAGCTGGTGTGGTGGCAGATGCCTGTAATCTCAGCTACTCAGGAGGCTGAGGCAAGGAGAATCGCTTGAACCCGGGAGGTGGAAGTTGCAGTGAGCCGAGACCATGCCACCACACTCCAGCCTGGGTGACAGAGTGAGACTCCATCTCAAATAAAAAAAAAAAGAATATGGAAGCAGAGAGAGGTTAAATATTCACAGCCAGGTATGAACCTACACACTTTTTTTTTCTTTTTTTTTTGAGACGGAGTCTCACTATGTTACCCAGGCTGGAGTGCAGTGGCGCAATCTCGGCTCACTGCAACCTCCACCTCCAGGGTTCAAGAGATTCTCCTGCCTCAGCCTCCTGAGTAGCTGGGACTACAGGCGTGCGCCACCACACCTGGCTAATTACACACTTTTAAATGGATAATTAACATCATAAGTCAGAAATAAGGGGAATAGTAACTAGGATTTGACATCAACCAAGTCAACTCTCCCAAGTAAGTTCTTCTCAGATGTAGCATCCAGAAATGCACATAAACCCATTCTGGATCCTCTGGTAGCCCATAAGAGATAAGCTCTATTACCAACTATCTGTTTGATATTGAGCAAGTTGATTAATTTCTCTGGCCTACAGATTCCCCATTTGCAAAATTAGAAAGTTGCAGTAAATGATCTTGAAGGTCTATGTCAATTCTAAGTTTCTATCCCGGATTAATTGAGTGCTTTAAGAAATGAGCCCAGGTATCCTGCTATTACTATCCTTGAAAGTCTTCAAAAATAAAAATATTTAACTATGACTACCTAACAACCTCCACATCATCTGTCTTCCAATAAGCACCAAAATACCTATAAAATGTCAGAAAAAGAGACCTGCAGGTAGAGAGGGCAAGTAACCTATAGATGACATTACTACCTTCTAGAGGTTTTTAGACATTGTGCATCTCAAAAACATGCTGCATGCATGACCCCCTCCTTGACAATACTGAGCCTCAGTTTAAGAATCACAACCTTTGATGAATCTACCTCCCACACACCACCACCTCTGGGTTGTCCACTTGGAGCCATACCTAAACAGAGACTGCCAGCTTGGTAAAAACCCAGTCCACAGCTGTGCACACACCATCCATTCTGCAGTAACTTGGTAGGATCTTGGCAGAGGTCACAGTGGTCTGGAGACTGAGAGCATGTCAAACAATCTGGATGGCAATGAACTGAAATCAAAGACAAAGAAGGGGAGAACTCTGTGAACTCCATCTATTATTTCTCTTACATCCTTCAGAAAAGAATCTACAAAGTATGTAGCATTACATAGAACATGAAGAACAGAAAACTGTGGGACTTAGGAAAAAGCCTCCTAAATAGCAAAAAAAAAAAAAAAAAAAAAAAAAAATACATTCCAATGCAAGATTGCAAGGAAGTTTTCCTTGTCTGAAATTCATCACTGTCTCCCATAGCCCCAGCATGAAGATACTAAAAGAACAGCCTCTACCTGCTGGAATACTTCAAGAAACAGGAATGACTACTTCCATAATGTATTATTTAAACAGATTCAATAATTTATGATACCTCTGATGTTCTTCTTAAGCTTCAACATGTACAAACAGTTCAGACATAAAACCCACAATGTTGAAAAATAGTTATTTTTATCTAAGAAAAATGCACCCCATTTTCTTCTTTTTCTCCAAAATTTCAAATCTCATTTTCAGTAATTGGGGTTATCACTGAATTTAGTGGTAATTATCAGCAAGGGACTTCTTTTTTCAGGTTTTGAAGTTGTCAAGGACCTGATTTTCAATATATATAGTGCATAATAATACGCTAAATGTTTGTTTTGGAAAGCCCAGAGAGCCACTTTGGTGTAGGTAACATAATTAAGCCATAAAGTTGCTTTGCTTTTTCCTTGATAAACTCTTCACAAAAATACTGCAATTAGCCAAAATAAGTTGAGTGCAAGAAGAGCAACTGCCAATATGAAAATTATGGCCCATGAATGAAAACAATTAATTATGAAATATGAATGGAAGAAAATGCCACTTCTCCAAGAGAGACTAAACTTATAGGCAAACTACTACTCAACCAGAGCAACTCCAGTGCCTGCCAACAATTATTAACTGGAACTAATTCAACCCCAGGTGATTTGAAAGCAGAATTGCAGAACAAGTAGACAAAATTATCTTTTGGAAAAAACTAATGAGTCTTTACACTTTAAAAACCCATTTGAGAACTCCAAAAGGAACCATCTGTTCAATAGCTCACCTTAAGAACAAAGAACACCCATAACAAATGTTGAGAAATTATTCTTATATTTTGAACAATGGAAGACAGATTTACCTTTACAAGTCTTCAAACATGTTGTTTGATTTTCACAATAATTTTGCAAGATACATAAGGCATATTTTATCAACAAGAAAATTAAGGTTTAAAGAGGGTCAATGACTTGCCCAAGGTCACATGCTCATAATCTGTTGAGTTTGGCAATTACACAGACAAAGATTAATTAGCATCATTTGTTAGAAAAATTATGAAGAAACAAACAAACCCATTGGTTAACTAAAAATAAAAAGAAAAAGAAGCAAGGGGGTGGGGAAGAGGATCTCTGAGCTTTTTGGCAGTAAAACTATCTCAGTAGAAACAGAGGAGACATGGACCCACCTGATGTGCAGTCTGGACAGCACTGTCCCTTCACCTCTAAGACCAGTGTGCCCACTGGACATGGTGGGCAAGAGGGCTCGTAGCAAGTTACCTGAGCCCCTCGGCACTCACACACCTTGCAAGGGCCATCTTCCCACTTCTCTCCCTCCTACACAAAAAAGTGAAGAACAGCATTGTCATCAGGATGCAGTAATTCAGAAGAGAGCTTGCTGCTGAAGAACTTACAATTTCCATAAGAACAAAGTGAAGGCAGCTAATCAGTACTCTGCCAAATCTAACTCTGAAATAGAACAATAGCAAAAGAGTCCTAAATTTAAAACACAGAATTTATCTTTCTTTGTTCATAATGGGTTTACTTCAATGTAGAGAACCAGCCGATAGATTTTAGGCACACTCAGAGATAAGCTGTGAAAGTATTCTAGGACTAACAGAATATGTAAAAGGCATTTAAAACTTGTTTCTCAACCTCTTTCACCAAAAACATCAAAGGAGATTACTGTGTAGCTGGTGATTAGCAGGTGAGTTAAATACAATCTCTAAAATAACAGTGGGACACTTGGCTAAAAACCTGAATTTCCTTATGGTTACCACAGTAAGAGTTAACAGTTGAGTCATTGTATTCTAAAAATTAAGACTTTTGCAGGCCTACTTTTAATAGGCTGTAGATGTGCCCTAAGCTTTCACACATTAAAATACCTTTTTCAGCCAAGCAAATTACGAAAATAAACATTAGTAGTCGGCAGAGAACCCAAATTGAATTGTAAAGAACAATTCATTTTTGCTCACAGGAAAGAGACAGAGGTTCTTACCAGAAGGTATTGGGGTGATGAGGGAGGTGAAACAGGAGAAAACAGGAGAGCAGATTTTAAAGTAACAATTTTATAAAACGCTTATTAAGCCAACAGACATTAAACATTTCAAACAATTAATGTGACGGTATTTAGCAGAATGAACATTAAGTGTTAGAAAACTGAGCAATACTATCTTGAGAAGGCAGAAGTGCTTTTCTTCCATTTGAAAGCAGACCCGTCTTGAGATCAGACCCCTTATTGTAAGATTGCTGTGTTAAACGCTTGCATTTTCCCTTTGAAAGAAACCATATAACATTGTCCTGTAGACAACCTGGAGAGAATAAACTTGGGATTGTTTGGGGAATGAATGCTTGCAAACCCAAGAAGCTCTTTCTTCAGCACTTTGCAGTACATAAAACTCTACTGATGGTTAAACTGAGTTTTCTAGGCCAGAAAAGAATCAGGGAACATCACAAGAAAGGGAAAGAATCTATGTAGGAGCTTGTGGTTAGAGAAGTATTAATTATCAACTGCATAAAACACTTGGCTAAAGAGCAAAAGTTCAATGCATCAAAGTCTGAGTTATCATTAAGATTCTTAATTCCTGATCATAGTGCCATCAAATGTGGCTGTTAAAAATACTAAGGTCCTAAGTTTCCCCATGATATTTCATGCAGATCATTACATAAAACAATTTTATAATGATCTATGTGCAAGTTAAAAAGCTATACTTACTGGAATATGTTTAACTTCACTAGCATTTGATGACATCTAGGAACAAAGAGAAATGTCTTTATTATGTCACTAAAAACACCATTAGGCTGATTATTTTATTTTTTCATTAGGAGTTATCCATTTTTCCCAAGGAACATGCAACTTTATTCATTGGTTATGAATAGAGATGAAATCTATCTTATAAAAAGCAAGAAAAGCATACTAATCTGAGGTGAAATCAACGTGCCTAGGAAATATTTCTGAATTCTCACTTTGTGCCTGAGTACTTGGTTTCAATTCCCCTCAATACTAAGGACTTTATGGTCAAGGGACCTAAACTTGCAAGGGCAAATTCTTGAATTTTGCATGGTGCCAGAGCATGATGGAGATTTGTACTTATTTAAAATAACTTTGTTTTCTTTAATTTCACTGAGCTTATCTCCAAAAATGAGTAGGAAAATTGATACTATGATTGAGAAAATATAAATTCAATATTTATAGGGAGGCTTTAAAACCTCCTAAATTCTTAAGAAATGAGGATGACTAAAGTGTGATCTACCACTAGGAAACAATGCCAACAGCAAAACAATAATAATGCCAATGTTCTCAGGTTTTTAAAAAAATGTGCCAAGAAAGCACTGTTCTAAGTGCTTCACATATAACATCTCTACAGCCTCATGAGGTAAGTCCTATTGTTATCTCTAGTTTACACTGAGGATTAAGTAACTTGCCGAAGATTACAGTACACAGCAAAGTAGAGATTTGAACCTAGAGTCTGCACTGTTAACACTACACAATACTGCCTCCCCAGAATGTACAGAAACACTGGAAGGTTGACAGATGTAATTTACCCAAATCAAAAAAAAAAAAAAAAAGTATGGAGGAATCAGTTTACCAGTCAAACTCCTTATCCCTAATTCATATACATGTTTCACTTCCTGCAGTTTCAGTTAACACCGGTCAACTATGTTGGGAAAATACTAAATGGAAAATTCAAGAAATAAAAAATTCATCAGTTTTTTAATTGCATGCCATTCTAAGTAGGGTGAAAAAAATCTCAAGTTGTCCTGCTCCATCTTGCCCAGGACCTGGAGTCCTTCCTTTGTCCAGCATATCCATGCTGTAGATGCCACCCGCCAGTTATTCAGTAGCCATCTTGGTTATCAGAGCCACTGTCTCAGTATCACAGTGCTTACGTTCAAGTAACTCTTATTTTACTTAATAATGCCCCAAATCCAAGAGTAGTGATGCTGGCAACTTGGATATGCCAAAGAGAAGCTGCAAAGTGCTTCCTTTAAGTGAAGAGATGAAAGTTCTTGACTTAATAAGAAACGAAAAAAATTATGCGAGGTTGTTAAGGTCTAAGGTAAGAATAAATCTTTCTATGAAATTGTGAAGAAGTAAAAACAAATTTGTGCTAGTTCTGCTGTTGCATCTCAAACTGTGAAAGTTATAGCCATAGTGTGTGATAAGTGGCTAGTTAAGATGGAAAAGGCATTAACTGTGTCGGTGGAAAACATGAACAGAAATTTGTTTCAATTGATGCCAATCAGGATCAGTACTATTCACAGTTTCAAGCATCCACTGGGGGCCTTGGCACATATTCTGTGGTAAGTCGGGACTACTGTAATCCTATTCTGACTGGTCAAAGAAGCAGTTGTTTTTATGATCAACTGGCATATTTTTAAAAACATAATGAATTTATCAACATTCCAATACCCAACATGAAAAATATGGTCTACATAAATAGGGAAAATTTGAAAAGATTAAGATAAATATATTTCCTTTAGGTAATAAAAAAGTGCAGACACAGGGCAAAATAAAACCTTAGTAAATAGAGTTTTGCCCCTCATCTAATCAAACAAAATCCAGTCACTGCTACCTGCAAAATAAATCTAGAGCCTGTTCACTTTTTACCAAATGCGCCACTTCCTGCCTAGACCAAGCCACCACTGCCCTTTGCCAGGACCATTACAAAACCCCACCAACCAGGTTGCCTACCTCCAGTCTCATTTCCTTCTGTCACTCACCCATGCAGCAGCCAAAGTGGTCCTGTCATGAATTAAGTGAGAGCCCAGCGCTCTTCTGCTCAAAACTCCCCACCAGCTCCCATTTGCCTCAGGGTAAAAGACTGTGGCCTCCAGGCTACTTACTAGACCTCATGCCCAATGCCTTTCTCCCTCATTCACTAAGTTCCTACCAGACTCCAATTTCTTGAACATGCCAAACACACTTGCGTCTCAGTGCCTTTGCATTTCCTGATCCCTATTCCTGGTATGTTTCCTCCTAGACATTCACGCGGCTCCCTCCCTTCAGGCTCTGCTCAAAGTTTTCTGTAAGAGAAACCTCCTCACCATTTTATGTAAAGGAACACATCCCCCACACCCCACCATCCTGTGCAGCTACTGCCTAGCCCACTTGCACTGTTTTATTCTTCTATGTAGTGCTCCTCAGCACCTGATGTGTAGTATGTGTGGGAGATGTGTGTGTGTGTTTTCTGTGTCCCTATACTACAAAGTATGCCCTACCAAGACAGCAGGAACTCTGCCTGTTGTATTCCCTTCTGTGTCCCCAGAGCCTGTTATACAGTAGGTGCACAATAACATTTGTTGAACAAATGAATGGGTAAAAGAAACAAGAAGGTAATGTTCCCTCATTAGATTGATTTTGATTAATTTGAAATCATCTTCAGTTATAAGCCTGATACTCACAAATTCTCCAGTTTCTTCATAAACACAATAACCATTTCTTGAAATGCATTCAGGACAACACTTTCCATGTAAGTGAATTAATTCTTCACCCTGTAGAAATAAGGGTTGCAGTGGCACATATCAAATTAACATATCCAGGTAGCAGGGCTAAATTGAGAAGCAGTTGGGTTCCCTGACTGGAATAAGAAACGCTGGCACACTGTTGGCTCTGGCCCTCTGCCTGTTTCATCTCCCCCTGTCCTGTCTTCCAATGGGAAGTGTAGTCCACACAGCACACTCCTCCGTGTGCTTTTTCTTTCCTGTTATGATCTGTTATGCTCTGATCCCTCCATAATTTTCTACCCATGACCAGGAGCTCACATGAATAAGAAGGATGACCAAGGTTAATGTTATAGTCTAGGAAAGTTATGAGTTTCAGAAAAGGATCACACTACCTTAAACATACAATTTGTGACTTTAATTTCATTAACAGTGCTTAAATCAAACCACCACTCTTCCCTGAATACAAAATCAGATGCATCCCTTTATGCACAGATGTAGTCTTAAGCATAAATTAAGCAGTAGAAAACTAAATTTTACTCAGTATTCTGAAACTCTTACTGTTAGCCAACTCATATCAAAACTATTCTTAAAATAATAAGAGGATGGCCAGGCGTGGTGGATCACGCCTGTAATCCCAGCACTTTGGGAGGCCGAGGCGGGCGGATCACGAGGTCGGAGATTGAGACCACAGTGAAACCCTGTCTCTACTAAAAATACAAAAAATTTGCTGGGGGCAGTGGAGGGTGCCTGTAGTCCCAGCTACTCAGGAGGCTGAGGCAGGAAAATGGCGTGAACCAGGGAGGCAGAGCTTGCAGTGAGCCGAGATCGCACCACTGCACTCCAGCCAGGGTGACAGTGAGACTCCGTCTCAAAAAAAAAAAAAATTATAAGTGGAATACTTTTAATTTATCTACCCTGCCACGTTTGCAGGGTAGATATTTAACTTTCCAAGTCTTATCATTTTCATTTCCCAATATCAATAATTTTAAAATTTTTATTTTTTTACAAAATAATAAATGCTTGCTGTAAAAATGTAAATAATTTGCAATTCTATAATTTAGAAAGTGTAATTCCACTGAAGTCTCATCTCCAAGAAAATCTGCTGTTTTTCACGTGTATACACTAACATCTGATCTATATGTTAGTATTCTATACTAACATATAATATCTGTAGCCTAAAGAGTATTCTTTAAAGTACTTTTCACTTTCAAAAGACGTATCTACTTTCTAAAGAATGGGGGGGGGGGTGATTCTAAGATGGCAGAATAGGAACAGGTCCAGTCTACAGCTACCAGCGTGAGTGATGCAGAAGACAGGTGATTTCTGCATTTCCAACTGAGGTACTGGGTATATCTCACTGGGGCTTGTCGGACAGTGGGTGCAGGACAGTGGATGCAGCCCACTGAGCGTGAGCCGAAGCAGGGCAAGGCATTGCCTCACCAGGGAAGGGCAAGGGGTCAGGGAATTCCCTTTCCTAGCCAAAGGAAGTTGTGACAGACGGCACCTGGAAAATTGGGTTACTCCCACCCTAATACTGTGCTTTTCCAATGGTCTTAGCAAATGGCACACCACAAGATTATATCCCACGCCTGGCTTGGAGGGTCCCATGCTCACGGAGCCTCGCTCACTGCTAGGACAGCAGTCTGAGATTGAACTGCAAGGTGGCAGTGAGGCTGGGGGAGGGGTGCATGCCATTGCTGAGGCTTGAGTGGGTAAACAAAGCAGCTGGGAAGCTCGAACTGGGTGGAGCCCACTGCAGTTCAAGGAGACCTGCCTACCTCTGTAGACTCCACCTCTGGGGGCAGGGCATAGCCAAACAAAAGGCAGCAGAAACCTCTGCATACTTAAATGTCCCTGTCTGACAGCTTTGAAGAGAATAGTGGTTCTCCAAGCACGGAGTTTGAGATCTGAGAATGGACAGACTGCCTCCTCAAGTGGGTCCCTGACCCCCGAGTAGCCTAACTGGGAGGCACCCTCCAGTAGGGGCAGACTGACACCTCACACGGCCAGGTGCCCCTCTGAGACAAAGCTTCCAGAGGAATGATCAGGCAGTAACATTTACTGTTCTGCAATATTCACTGTTCTGCAGCCTCCGCTGCTGATACCCAGGCAAACAGGGTCTAGAGTGGATGTCCAGCAAACTCCAACAGACCTGCAGCTGAAGGTCCTGACTGTTAGAAGGAAAACTAATAAACTCAAAGGACATCCACACCAAAACCCCATCTGAATGTCACCATCATCAAAGACCAAAGGTAGATAAAACCACAAAGATGGGGAAAAAACAGAGCAGTAAAGCTGAAAATTCTAAAAATCAGAGCACCTCTACCCCTCCAAAGGAACACAGCTCCTCGCCAGCAATGGAACAAAGGTGGATTGAGAATGACTTTGACGAGCTGAGAGAAGAAGGCTTCAGATGATCAAACTTCTCCGAGCTAAAGGAGGGAGTTCAAATCCATTGCAAAGAAGATAAAAACCTTGAAAAAAGATTAGACAAATGGCTAACCAGAACAACCAGTGTAGAGAAGTCCTTAAATGACCCGATGGAGCTGAAAACCATGGCATGAGAACTACGTGATGAATGCACAAGCTTCAGTAGCTGATCTGATCAACTGGAAGAAAGAGTATCAGTGATTGAAGATCAAACGAATGAAATGAAGCGAGAAGAGAAGTTTAGAGAAAAAAGAATAAAAAGAAATGAACAAAGCCTCCAAGAAATAAGGGACTATGTGAAAAGACCAAATCTATGTCTGATTGGTGTACCTGAAAGTGACGGGGAGAATGGAACCAACTTGGAAAACACTCTGCAGGATATTATCCAGGAGAACGTCCCCAATTTAGCAAAGCAGGCCAACATTCAAATTCAGGAAATACAGAGAACGCCACAAAGATACTCCTCAAGAAGAGCAACCCCAAGACACATAATTGTCAGATTCACCAAAGTTGAAATGAAGGAAAAAATCTTAAGGGCAGCCAGACAGAAAGGTCGGGTTGCCCACAAAGGGAAGCCCATCAGACTAACAGCTGATCTCTCGGCAGAAACTCTACAAGCCAGAAGAGAGTGGGGGCCAATATTCAACATTCTTAAAGAAAAGAATTCTCAACCCAGAATTTCATATCCAGCCAAACTAAGCTTCGTAAGTGAAGGAGAAATAAAATCCTTTAGAGACAAGCAAATGCTGAGAGATTTTGTCACCACCAGGCCTGCCCTAAAAGAGCTCCTGAAGGAAGCACTAAACATGGAAAGGAACAACCGGTGCCAGCCACTGCAAAAACATGCCAAATTGTAAAGACCATCGAGGCTAGGAAGAAACTGCATCAACTAACAAGCAAAATAACCAGTCTACATCATAATGACAGGATCAAATTCACACATAATAATATTAACCTTAAATGTAAATGGGCTAAATGCTCCAATTAAAAGACACAGACTGGAAAATTGGACAAAGAGTCAAGATCCATCAGTGTGCTGTATTCAGGAGACCCATCTCATGTGCAGAGACACACATAGTCTCAAAATAAAGGAATGGAGGAAGATCTACCAAGAAAATGGAAAACAAAAAAAGGCAGGGGTTGCAATCTAGTCTCTGATAAAACAGACTTTAAACCAAGAAAGATCAAAAGAGACAAAGAAGGCCATTACATAATGGTAAAGGGATCAATTCAACAAGAAGAGCTAACTAGCCTAAATATATATGAACCCAATACGGGAGCACCCAGATTCATAAAGCAAGTCCTTAGAGACCTACAAAGAGACTTAGACTCCCACACAATAATAATGGGAGACTTTAACACTCCACTGTCAACATTAGACAAATCAACGAGACAGAAAGTTAACAAGGATATCCAGGAATTGAACTCAGCTCTGCACCAAGCGGACCTAATAGACATCTACAGAACTCTCCACCCCAAATCAACAGAATATACATTCTTTTCAGCACCACACCACACCTATTCCAAAATTAACCACATAGTTGGAAGTAAAGCACGCCTCAGCAAATGAAAAAGAACAGAAATGATAACAAACTGTCTCTCAGACCACAGTGCAATCAAACTAGAACTCAAGATTAAGAAACTCACTCCAAACTGCTCAACTACATGGAAAATGAACAACCTGCTCCTGAATGACTACTGGGTACATAACAAAATGAAGGCAGAAATAAAGATGTTCTTCGAAACCAACGAGAACAAAGACACAACATACCAGAATCTCTGGGACACATGTAAAGCAGTGTGTAGAGGGAAATTTATAGCACTAAAGGTCCACAAGAGAAAGCAGGAAATATCTAAAATTGACACCCTAACATCACAATTAAAGGAACTAGAGAAGCAAGAGCAAACACATTCAAAAGCTAGCAGAAGGCAAGAAATAACTAAGATCAGAGCAGAACTGAAGGAGATAGAGACACAAAAAACCCTTCAAAAAATCAATGAATCCAGGAGCTAGTTTTTTGAAAAGATCAACAAAATTGATAGACTGCTAGCAAGACTAATACAGAAGAAAAGAGAGAAGAATCAGATAGATGCAATAAAAAATGATAAAGGGGATGTCGCCACCTATCCCACAGAAATACAAACTACGATCAGAGAATACTATAAACACCTCTATGCAAATAAACTAGAAAATCTAGAGGAAATGGATAAATTCCTGAACACATACACCCTCCCAAGACTAAACCAGGAAGAAGTTGAATCCCTGAATTGAACAATAACGGGGTCTGAAATGGAGGCAATAATTAATAGCCTACCAACCAAAAAAAGTCCAGGACCAGATGGATTCACAGCCGAATTCTACCAGAGGTACAAGGAGGAGCTGATACCATTCCTTCTGAAATTATTCCAATCAATAGAAAAAGAGGGAATCCTCCCTAACTCATTTTATGAGGCCAGCATCATTCTGATACCAAAGCCTGGCAGAGACACTACAAAAAAAGAGAATTTTAGACCAATATCCCTGATGAACATCAATGAAAAAATCCTCAATAAAATACTGGCAAACCAAATCCAGCAGCACATCAAAAAGCTTATCCACCATGATCAAGTGGGCTTCATCCCTGGGATGCAAGGTTGGTTCAACATATGCAAATCAATAAACATAATCCACCATATAAACAGAACCAAAAACAAAAACCACATGATTATCTCAATAGATGCAGAAAAGGCCTTTGACAAAATTCAACAGCCCTTCATTCTAAAAATTCTCAATAAATTAGGTATTGATGGTATGTATCTGAGAATATTAAGAGCTATTTACGACAAACCCACAGCCAATATCATACTGAATGGGCAAAAACTAGAAGCATTCCCTTTGAAAACTGGCACAAGACAGTGGCCCTCTCTCACCACTCCTATTCAACATAGTGTTGGAAGTTCTGACCAGGGCAATCACACAGGAGAAAGAAATAAAGGGTGTTCAATTAGGAAAAGAGGAAGTCAAATTGTCCCTATTTGCAGAGGACATGGTTGTATATTTAAAAAACCCCATCGTCTCAGCCCAAAATCTCCTTAAGCTGATAAGCAAATTCAGCAAAGTCTCAGGATACAAAATCGATATGCAAAAATCACAAGCATTCTTATACACCAATAACAAATAAACAGAGAGCCAAATCATGCATGAACTCCCATTCACAATTGCTTCAAAGAGAATAAAATACCTAGGAATCCAACTTACAAGGGATATGAAGGACCTCTTCAAGGAGAACTACAAACCACTGATCGATGAAATAAAAGAAGACACAAACAAATGGAAGAACATTCCATGCTCATGGGTAGGAAGAATCAACATCGTGAAAATAGCCATACTGCCCAAGGTAATTTATAGATTCAATGCCAGCCCCATCAAGCTACCAATGACTTTCTTCACAGAATTGGAAAAAACTACTTTAAAGTTCATATGGAACCAAAAAAGAGCCTGCATTGCCAAGTCAATCCTAAGCCAAAAGAACAAAGCTGGAGGCATCACGCTACCTGACTTCAAACTATACTACAAGGCTATAGTAACCAAAACAGCATAGTACTGGTACCAAAACAGAGATATAGACCAATGGAACAGAACAGAGCCCTCAGAAATAATACCACACATCTACAACCATCTGATCTTTGACAAACCTGACAAAAACAAGAAATGGGGAAACGATTCCCTATTTAACAAATGGTACTGGGAAAACTGGCTAGCCATATGTAGAAGGCTGAAACTGGATCCCTTCCTTACACCTTACACAAAAATTAATTCAAGATGGATTAAAGACTTAAATGGCAGACCTAAAACCATAAAAACCCTAGAAGAAAACCTAGGCAATACCATTCAGGACATAGGCATGGGCAAGGACTTCATGTCTAAAACACCAAAAGCAACAGCAACAAAAGCCAAAATTGACAAATGGGATCTCATTAAACTAAAGAGCTTCTGCACAGCAAAAGAAACTACCATCAGAGTGAACAGGCAACCTACAGAATGAGAGAAAATTTTTGCAATCTACTCATCTGACAAAGGGCTAATATCCAGAATCTACAAAGAACTCAAATAAATCTACAAGAAAAAAACAACCTCATCAAAAAGTGGGTGAAGATATGAACAGACACTTCTCAAAAGAAGACATTTATGCAGCCAACAGACACATGAAAAAATGCTCATCATCACTGGTCATCAGAGAAATGCAAATCAAAACCACAGTGAGATACCATCTCACACCAGTTAGAATGGCAATCATTAAAAAGTCAGGAAACAACAGGTGCTGGAGAGGATGTGGAGAAATAGGAACACTTTTACACTGTTGGTAGGCCGGTAAACTAGTTCAACCATTGTGGAAGACAGTGTGCCAATTCCTCAGGGATCTAGAACTAGAAATACCATTTGACCCAGCCATCCCATTACTGGGTGTATACCCAAAGGATTATAAATCATGCTGCTATAAAGGCACATGCACACGTATGTTTATTGCGGCACTATTCACAATAGCAAAGACTCAGAACCAACCCAAATGCCCATCAATGATAGACTGGATTAAGAAAATGTGGCACATATACACCATGGAATACTATGCAGCCATAAAAAATGATGAGCTCATGTCCATTGTAGGGACATGGATGAAGGTGGAAACCATCATTCTCAGCAAACCGTCACAAGGACAAAAAAATAAACACTGCATGTTCTCACTCATAGGTGGGAATTGAACAATGAGAACACTTGGACACAGGAAGGGGAACATCACTCACCAGGCCCTGTTGTGGGGTGGTGGGAGGCGGGTAGGGATAGCATTAGGAGATATACCTAATGCTAAATGACGAGTTAATGGGTGCAGCACACCAACATGGCACATGTATACATATGTAACAAACCTGCACGTTGTGCACATGTACCCCAGAACTTAAAGTATAATAAAAAAAATTAATGGAGAAAACAATTGAAAATGTTTGTGATAAAAAAAAAGAATGGTAATGTTTCTCTAAATATTTAATATTTAATTTGGGGCCTGTATTATATTTAAAAGTGTAGAAACCATGTTAAATGAAAATGAATAATATAAATTTGCATAAACAGAATAATCATAATGATATTTTGTTTAAAAACACTGTACTAATGACAAATATTATGGAAGCATTGGTTGTCTCTGGATGCACTGGATGTCTTTGGTAGCATTATAGATGGATTTTTAAGTCTCTTTTCTACTTTTCTTGAGCCTTCAAAATTTTCTAGAATGAATATGTGTTATTTTACTGAGAGAAAATCTAAACGTTTAGAGGAAACACAAAAATACATAAATGATTATAATTATTTTGGAGTTATATAGATTACTGTCCATCAAAATTTCATGTCAGTCAGAGGCCAATAGGCAGCAGTGGGTGCTATAGAAAGCAGATGCATTTACATATAAATTATTTTGCAGAAATGTGACAAATCAGTTGGTAGTGAAGGCATAACCCAGAAACACTGAATTTGGCTTTCAAAGCATATAAAAGAGTTGATATGCATGTAAACTAAGTCACTTAAACAATGTTTTGAAACAAGACTGACTATGCATACTTCTGTAAAAGACAAAACACATGAGAGATTCTTGAGTGTCCACTAAAATACATACAGACAAAACTGAAAAGTGACTCCCTATCACCTAAATGAGGCAAAGAAAGTGGCTGGGGTGGTGGGGGGGGCGGGGGCGGGGGCGGGGGGTGGTGGCTGGTATTGAAAAAATTGTGGGAGGGAAATTAAAGCTTATAGCAAAATACACAGAAGAGGGTAGGCACTCCATAAATGTGAGCTGCCTTGCCCTGCTCCACTGGAGGCAAATTCCCTCAAAATAGTGTTTCCTTTTTCTGATGAGCAGGTTAGTTAGTCCAATCTCAGTCTTTGGACTGGTGGATGTAGGTATGATTAGGTAGGGAAGGTATAGAAACAGTAAGGCCTGTGCAACAGAAAGGCTGTTGACCTTCAAGCACCATTGTAAGTAACAGCAAGCACTGCTCCTGGGGCACAAGGATTCAGTTTTGGTGAGGTGGGAAGTTTCAAATAGCTTTTCTATTTATAGAAGCAGCCTCAATGCCCCAAACCACATCAGTTCACTGCAGTGGGGAGTTCACTCCAATTAGCATTTGACTTTTGACTAAAATTGCTTTCAGAAACAAACAAATTCTTTCCTTTTTAAGAGGATTCTGTTGCATAGGCCAGACAGAATCTCTACCCTTTCCCCACCTAATCATACCTACAGCCACCAGACCAATGACTAAGATTGGGCTAACTTGCTCATTGGAAAAGGAAACACTCTTTTGAGGGAAACTGCCTCCACTGGAGCAGGGAATGGCAGCTCACATTCACCACGCGCCTACCCTCTCCTATGCATTTTGCTCCAAGCTTCAATTTTCCCCATTCCATTTTATGCTTCAGATGTGAATGCTAGGTCCTCTTCTTCAAAAGGTAATTTGACTTCTTCACCTGAATTAAGGTTCAAAGACATCATTAAATCTAGAAATATGAAAATCATTATATTGTGCTAGCCTATCATTGATTTGTTTATGTTTCAATGTTTAGAGATTTGGTGGAATATAGCAAAGACAAAGACCAGGCCATTTTCTTCTTTTTTAACAACAACAAAAACTGTATGCTGATTTTAATGCTATTCAGAACATTGCTGTTGATAACCAGTGTGACAATGAAGACAATGGTGAAGCTGCACACCTTTGCCTCTTCTTTTAAAAATTAACTTCTCTGTGTCTTTCTGATGTGCATTGCACTTACACTTAATCCATCCTTGGTATCCAAGATCAGAAATCAAAATGACCTTGGTATTTTAGAGAAGGAGGCAGGCAGAAAGTGGGGTAGAACTGAATAAAAATATCAAAAGGGCACTTCCACTGTGCCCCTTGGCAGACATAGTCATTTTCTCCGGGAGCTCCTAATATATTTAACTCATATTTCCATTGGTGCCACACTGTGTTATAATTTTTGCTTACATATCTGACTTCCCAAAAAGCCTGGAAACTCTTAAGGTCATAACGAGCCTTATTCATCTTTTTATCACCAGTGATACAAGCTAAGCCGAAGTTAGGAAGTTAGTACATCCAGGCTTTAACAAGGTCAACAGAAGCATGGCATATAAAGAAGGCTAAGAGATATGTTTCATCAGAGTCAATGTTGGTTAAAATTTCAATTCTGGTAGAGTTTCTAGTTTAGAACCCAGGGCTTTAAACAAAACTTGGGAAACATGGAAGTAATATGGAAGAAAACAATTTAGCTGGTTAAAGATCTGGAGAAATAGGTGAGGCATCAGAACTCCTCAATTCATAAAAGAAAAGATGGCAGTGGAGTGGAAGTAACAATGAGACGGTGTTATGGGGTGACTTGAATACTGAAGTGCTCTCCACTTTGGCAGCTAATCCCCATATTCCCTAAGAATAGCCAAGAATGCCTGGCTCATGCCATGACAGCCAGGTGTCACAGCCGACAGCAGCAGACAGGCACATGGAAATGCAGAAATGCTAGGGATATGGGCTAAACAATTTTCTGTGACTGAGACTCTTTGTTCAGATCTGACTGTAATTAGGTGGTTAAAGGGCCCACCCTACCAGAATCTCCTCTCCCACATTTTTTCATAAATTCTAGGATGTTAGATAAATTAAGTCCTTAGAAAATAAAATGAGATCCTCTGGGCAGACTGCCGAGGCAGGGAAGCCCAGCCTCAGCCCGACAGAGACAACAAAAAAGAGCCCTGATTAGGTTTTCTTCTCATCTTCATCCAATCACCCTGACTCCTCTAACATAAAGAAAATAAATGAAAAGGCATGTAAGGGGAAATAAATCTGCAAAAAGCAAGACCCTCTTTACCTAAATATGTCTCAACTCTGTCAAGACCTACAAGTAGGAGGCAAGTTGAAAAATAACCCTGCCAATGACAGCCATGTCTGAAAGGTTGTTCCTCCTTAGGCTCAGGGTTAAGAGGAGCTGAGAAGTGGGGGAGAAGAACTAGAAAGAAAAATGCCTTCACAGAAACCCAGGGCTCCAGATCTTTCTAATTTCCCTCATCTACTCAAGTTCACGGCCCAGAGGGAAATTGGTGGGGCGGAAGGGAGCGGTGAGAGAGAAGGAGACAACTTTAAAAGCAATTTGTTTTGTAATGGGTCAAAATCAAGTTCAAAAAGGAAAAAAAAAGTCATTTCCCTCCAACATACAGTACATCTATAGTCCAAACAGAGGCTGCTTTGTTAGAAGCTTCTAGAAATTCTGCAGACAGCAGAGGTTAACAGAGGTCAATGGAGTTAATTGTTTATAAGGTCCCCTTTGCTCTCTCTTAAAAACAAAAAGCATGTTATGTTTTTTCCTGATCCACGGAAGCGGACCCTCTGTGCTGGCTCTCGTTCTGCTAAATGCTGTCAGTGGGGCCTACAGCAAGAGCCCGGCCACCAGCACACCTGTGGACCCTGTTTCACAGCCGGGGAGAACTGGGCAGGCCATCAGCAATGAGATCCAGCTGCGCTGCCTGATAGGCTAATGTCCCATATCATGTCCTTCCCTTTCATGTCTCTGGCTCGGGGCTTCCAATTTGACCAGATGCACTGAGAGCTAAAAGATCCAGGAGGCTGTTCTGAGCTAGTCTGAACAAACAGTGACATTCATTTTATACCACGGAAGCTTTACGCTAGAAGGTCCTATGAAGTGTGAGAAGTCAATGTGGACATCCCTGCTGCTGCCAAGAAGTAAAGAACAGGCAGGACCCCTCACTATCCCATTGGAAAGAGCTGCAACGTTCCAAGTGGAAATGCCCCTGCTTCTTACCCGGGCACACTCCACTTTGGCACACTCTCCAGTCTGGCAGGTCACTTGGCCATGATCGCACATGCAGAACTCACAGGCCGAGCCCTTCCACATTTCATCCTGGTACCGCACAACTCCATCATAGGAGCAGCTCCCGGCAGGAGACACACATTCCTCACAGCATTGCCCATGATGCCGAGCCCTGCTCTGACCCTAGGACACAGAGAGGAAGGTGAGGGGCAGTCCTCAGGAGACGGTGAAACACCCAAGCCAACAGAGGCAGGAGGACCCAAAATACCAAAGCTCTACATGGCTCTTTCCCTGGCCCGACCCACGATGGGCAGGGTCCCTTGCACCTCAACCCTTCTTCCTAGGAAGCAGAGCCTTCATATCTTTATGTAACTTTGCAAACATTATAAAACTTTTGATTCCCCCAAAGGACATACTGGAATAAGAAGCGCATTCCTTAAATGACCCAGAATAGAGCTTAAACAAGTAAGGTACACACTCTCAAATACCTTTCCGCATCTCAGGGGCAGGCAGGCCTGCTTGTGACACCTGACCTCACCCCGGTCACATATACATGTGGTGCAGGCATTTTCACTCCACTGCTCACCATGCTGCATGAAGACAGGAAAGAAGAACGTGGAAAATCAAATGTCCCATACATCAAATAGAAGCACTGACACATAAGATACCCAATTTTCATTACATTTGTAAGATGAGCCACATTGAATGTACTCTTGAGAAATGAAAACATTTAGATAGGAATAGCTTCTATGAAAACAGTCAATAAATGTCCAAAGGAGACTTTAATTTTCATTCACCTATATTCATTCTACAGGTGTGTTGAGGGCCCACTCTGTGCCAGGCACATAGAGACTCGAGACACTGAGATGGGTAGAAAGACCTTGTTGACTGGCTCATCCGTGGCATTCTTTAGCTCTTGCCTTTGCCAGGAGACCCAGCCCTCACTGCCATATACTCACTTTGCCAGCTTCCCTTGCAGCTAGGGCATGGACACTGTCCAACCGGAGGGGACCTCACGGGAAATTTGCTAGAGTGGTGGAGGTCAAAGTAAAAATTCTCCTCCCACATGAAACAAAATCCCACCCCTCTCTTCTACCAACCTTTAGTAATAGCTGTGTGAGGATGAGCTGCCCAGGGCTGAGGAGGTCTCCTTGGGGATGGGAGGGGACAAGATGAAGGGCAAATGCCAACATGTTAAGGGTGGCAGGTGGAAAGATCAAAAGAGCTTAGATCCTTGAAGGCATCATTGAGACCTGAATTGATAAACCCTGCAGCTGCCCCATCCCACCTCTAGATGACATAATTAATGTTAGCATTTTAGCCACTTTTAGAGTGGATTTCTGTTCCTTGTAGTTGAAGATGCCATTACAGATATAAAGCCTGTCTCTTCAAAGAAAAACTCAGTCTAACAATCCTGTCCAATAAAAATATAATGCAAGCCACATATGTGGCCACTGTGTCAGGCAGCACAGATCTAGCACATATAAAAATCCTTCCCAATTAGTTATTTTCATTCAGATTTCAAGTGACCTGTCTAGAATTTGTGAGGCACCTATCCCCTAATACTTAGTTTCAGATTTTCTCCTGAGAGTCATGACCCCAATTTCTATTTAGTCTTTTTTAGAGTGGCTGGCGAGTAAGGGAAGTAATTGAGTTTTTTTTTTTTATGTGTTCTTTGCTTTTGAGTAATGTAACCTTTTTCTGGACCAGCTAGGCACTCCCAAGAAAGAACATTCACTCATTCATTCATCCATTCATTCAATTTGTTAAACTCATCTTTATTTGATGCTTACTACATGTTAGGCACATCGTTATCCAGGCTACCCAATAGTACTTTTGAGTTTGCAGGTTCTACCACCAACAGCCTCTCGCCTCCCTTCCCTCTGTCTTCTACCACCGCCAGGTTTTCCCCAGTGTAAGATGGCAGGGGTGTGAGGGGACGGTCTCCAGATGTCAATGCATAAAATCCAACCAAAGCAGAAAAACATCCACAGAGCCTCAAAGCTAAATGTAAACTGATGGTAATCAATAATAGCCCTTTTTTCCCCCCTCAAGATATGTGAACAGTAAGTTCACCAAGGTTCTTGAACCAGGTGCTGCTTGCCAGCACATTCCTTTATATTTCTAATCCTCTTCAACTTAATTTTTTCATACAAGTTTTCTGTGAAGAGAAGAGAAAAGCTGTTTATGTACTGAGTTACTATTCCTGGCAGAGTCAGACATGAGGGTGGTGACTTATGGTGGTTGGAGTGGGTGGAGGGCAGATGTGTGAGAACAGATGTCAAAACACCTACATGGGGAGCATGAAAGCTTACCTCGTATACTTGGCCAGCTGCAGAGCAGGATCTTGCAGAGCACTGCGGGCAACATTTTCCAGGGACTCGGACTACAGTCTCATCCTTAACACCCAGAACAGGAACAATCCATCACAAAGTGATATTAATAAGATCCACAACAGCAGGAAAATTTCATTCACAGCCAACTAAATCATGCCCCCAAGCATCTATAACAGCACTTGCCTCTCATTTAACATTTCTTAGTCACCTGGGACTCTGATAAGAATGAACACTTCCAAGGTCAGTGTGCCCTTAAGAAGTTTGCACATGCCTCAAGTCCTGTCTTATTTTAAAAACAAAGAAAAGCACAAATAACAATAATAATGGTTCTTGGTGTCTTCCAGGCACTGTTCTAAGTGCTTCACATGACCCTATGAGTAGATGCTCTTATCCTTGCTTTACAAAAGAGAATAGTAAAGACCAGAGAGGTGTGTAACTTGCCCAAGGTCACACAGCTAACTTGGTAATGGTAATTGGTTGGCAGCGGGACTTCTGAGTACCAACCATACCAACATTTAAGAACACTGATACTCCTACTGAATCATCCTGAAACTCAGAAGTGAAGGTATCCTTCCTTTGATAAGCTACTTCATTATTATTTTGCATATATAAATGTATAAATTTCTTTACATGAATAGACACATATTTATATGTGCATTGGAGAGGTCTTTCACATGAAACACTCATATCTCTAGGTATCTGGGAATAAGCCAGTGCAGAGAAATGTGGGTGACAGATTAAATGCCCAAAGAACCCTTTCCCAGCTACTCTGTGTCCCTACATTCTCACCTCTGCCACAACCACCACTCCCAGAATATCAGACTATTTGTCTCTGCTGCCCGAAGAAAAATTTTCTTTCTTTAATTTTCATTAATGCCAAAGAGTCAGCCTCTCACTTTGACTTATCACTACAGCCTTCTTCAATGTCAGGAAAGGAGACATGAAAGGCAGAGGAAAGGGTGAGAACAAACCAAGTGTCAATAACTAAGAAGTGGTAGATCTTATACAGAAGATAAATCTAGAACAGTTGTCTTCACTTTCTCTTATGAGGAGTAGAAAACACAATTTTATTGTCATTGTTACTCTGGTATTCGTGCTGCAAGAACAAGAAGGCCAGTCTACTTGGGAGGGGTGGAGTCACAGAACTTTTAATTTTTCGTGGAAAACCCCAGTCATACCTCAGCAATTCTTTAACCCCATTATATATGATCAGTTGGATTCATGTATTACTACCTAACTGGGATTTATTTCAAATGCCTGAACCACTAGAATTAAATTGACAACTATTTTCTCTATTTTAGGTTGTTTTATTTCTTTATTTTTCTATATGCAAAGTATTATGACCACTGATTGTTTAATGGAATATGTGGAAATTGAACTTTCACTGAAATCATTTAGTGTTTCTTGACTACAGACAGATCTCTTCAGCTTAATAAGCTTTCAGTGAGAAAATAAAGGTTAGCTGATGTTACACTATTCAGCAACTTTATTATAACAAACAAATGAACTAAGCCTTACACAATGTCAGACAAACAGAAAACAAATGTCAAAATCACAAATCTTGAATAGGCATAGAGTTAGCATCAATCCAGCTTAACCAACATGGAGTAGACTCAAGAACTGTAGCAGAGTCCCCGTGAGTGTATGCAGGGAGGGAGGTATTACCTGTATGGTGGTTGGTATAGGGCAAATTGTGCTGTCCAAATCTTATTGGCAACATCTAATTATACATTGTATTGATCAAAACTGAATCTTTCTTCAAAAATATAAACCAACAAGAGCAGGAAGGAAAAGCATTAAAGAAAAAATTTTCAGGAAACAACAGAACTACACGATTGAGAGCTGAGATCCATCTGGGCTGGTGCTTTACAGCCAGAACTGGAGAGGAAGTAAGAAGAAGCTGAGTAGGGAGGTGGAGCAGAGATAGGAAAGGCTTTTTGACAGTATACTTTTGTTGCTACCATACACCTGAATTCTATCATTCTGACCACCATATACATGCCCTTTTAACCACAGAGTCTAATACAGGGGCCAACAAACAATGGTCTGTGGGCTAAATCCAGCCCACTGCCTGTTTTTGTAAATAAAGCTTTACTGGAACATAGCTATGCCCATTCATTTACATATTGTCTATGGCTGGTTTTGTGCTACGATGGTATAACTGAGTAGTTGTTCCAACTGTATGGCACACAAGGCTAAAAATGTTTGTTATCTGGTTCTTTATGGAAAAAGTTTGCCAATCCTAGGTCTAATATGGTGCCCTCAGTAAACAGGAGTTTAGAACTAAAACATATTACTAATGCCACTACAATTTGGGGTAGGACTATCACTAAAGGTATATTCGGCTATGGTTTTCAGTATTCCTTAAATAAAAATACTTATGATAAAGAAGTTTACAGTGTATTATGGATGAAAGCTCTTGACAAAATTTCTCCCCAGCACAATACTCTTGAAAATACAGGAAGAGATTAAAACCCCACCACCAAAGAGTAAGACAAACAGTCCACCTCCTGCCATTGCCGGGAGGAAATCCCACTGACCCTAAGACATTCTATGGCCTGCCATTGCAAGCCTAAATAAAAATAAGAACCATCATCTCTTCCCAACTTTCCACCTTCCTAGATCTAACAGAATATGGCCTTCCTCCCTCCAATGTGTGGCCACTGCTGTTTGAGGCAGAGTTAGCCCTAGCCTTTCACCTCCCTTAATATCTTTCTGCATCTAGTCAGAGCCCATGATGTCAAACAATAAAACATGAGTGGGAAGTATGTGTGCTGGGGAAGAAGAGGGAGTGATGAAAAGCAGTGAGGAAGGAGAGTGCCCCGGTGTGAATCACAGTCAGAGAGAGACATGGAAAGAGCCTTCAAAGCAGTGCAGACTGAGGATCTGAGTTTTTTGTTCCATGTGATCAGAAAATAAGAGGGCTGGGCAGTGGAGAAAGAAAAAGAAATGATCTCGGTCAACGTAACTACACTAAGTGAAAACTTGCCAGACCCTTGGATTAGGAGGCATGCTTATTTCCTAGCATCTGGCTATAAATCTACTTACCCTTGCAGCTTTCAAGCAGTGACTATAGCCTGATTTTTCTTGATGAAGGATGAGTAAATAGAAAGAAGGGAACTTGGGAGAAAACTCTGAAGAATGATAGGTAGGAAAGGAAAAATATCTTCTACTCATCCTAAGTTCATAGCTGAGGCAGATTAACAAGAGAAAAGCATAAAAACTTATTTAAGTTTTAGGTGACACAGGAACCTTCATAAGGAAATAAAGACCCAAAGAAACACTTAAACCTGAGTGTTTTTTTAGAGTAGCTGTGACAAAGAATGGATAGTCATTCCATTGGGCAAAAAGCATGATCTAATGATAACATACTGGGGAAAAATTTGCAAGGTGTATTTGTTCAGATTTTTCTCTGTGTCCCTGTGTCTTCAGAGATAAGGGTGTTTCTTTTCTATGGGTGTAAGGACAGCACCTCTCACATGAGAGTCTTAAAACCTGCTTTAGGGAAAGATCTGAAAATGCTTCCTAAGCTTCATGACCCGCTTCAAGGTAGAAGCGCAGGCGGAACGTCAAAGTGATTTTCCTGCTACTCCCGTTTACTCAAATTCCTTCTGCTTAAAATATTCAATATGCCAAGATGCTATATTTGGGGATAGCATGTCCAGAATCCCGTCAAAGACAAAGGAGTAACACTCTAAAGATTCAGAGAAACAGCAGACTTCTGAAAACTATTTACTACAGGATCTAAACAAAAATGTTTAAAAGCCATTTTGTAAGTTCAGTAAGATGCAAGAATATTCAGACTTTATCAAACAGAAGCAGGAAGCAATAAAAAATAAACAGGATAAAAAAGTAGATGAACCAATGATAGTAGAAATAAAAAAGACTTAAAGCAAAATTATCAAATTAAAATCAGTATTAGAGATACTAGATATAAACTTAAGAAAATCTCGCCATGCAGAGGAAAGGCACAGTGAAAAATGATGAGAGAGAACATGATTTATAAAGAGAAGGAAAGAGAGAGGAGCAATCTAAGAGTCATAGATATTTCTGGAGAAGTGAGAATAATTGGAACAGATATGATTAATCAAAGTCATCACTGAAGAAAACATTTCAAAAACTGGAATACAGTCTAAAAGAGCTCCATAATATTCCAGACAAAAATATATAAAAAGATACCTCACCTAGAAATATTCTGAAAGACATTTGAATTATAAAGGTAAAGAAACATCCACAGCCAATATCATACTGAATGGGCAAAAACTGGAAGCATTCCCTTTGAAAACTGGCACAAGACAGGGATGCCCTCTCTCACCACTCCTATTCAACATAGTGTTGGAGGTTCTGACCAGGGCAATTAGGCAGGAGAAGGAAATAAAGGTTATTCAATTAGGAAAAGAGGAAGTCAAATTGTCCCTGTTTGCAGATGACATGATTGTATATCTAGAAAACCCCATTGTCTCAGCCCAAAATCTCCGTAAGCTGATAAGCAACTTCAGCAAAGTCTCGGGATACAAAATCAATGTACAAAAATCACAAGCATTCTTATACACCAACAACAGACAAACAGAGAGCCAAATCATGAGTGAACTCCCATTCACAATTGCTTCAAAGAGAATAAAATACGTAGGAATCCAACTTACAAGGGATGTGAAGGACCTCTTCAAGGAGAACTACAAACCACTGCTCAAGGAAATAAAAGAGGATACAAACAAATGGAAGAACATTCCATGCTCATGGGTAGGAAGAATCAATATCGTGAAAATGGCCATACTGCCCAAGGTAATTTATAGATTCAATGCCATCCCCATCAAGCTACCAATGACTTTCTTCACAGAATTGGAAAAAAATACTTTAAAGTTCATATGGAACCAAAAAAGAGCCCGCATCGCCAAGTCAATCCTAAGCCAAAAGAACAAAGCTGGAGGCATCACGCTACCTGACTTCAAACTATACTACAAGGCTACAGTAACCAAAACAGCATGGTACTGGTACCAAAACAGAGATATAGATCAATGGAACAGAACAGAGCCCTCAGAAATAACGCCGCATATCTACAACTATCTGATCTTTCACAAACCTGAGAAAAACAAGAAATGGGGAAAGGATTCCCTATTTAATAAATGGTGCTGGGAAAACTGGCTAGCCATATGTAGAAAGCTGAAACTGGATCCCTTCCTTACACCTTATACAAAAATCAATTCAAGATGGATTAAAGATTTAAACGTTAGACCTAAAACCATAAAAACCCTAGAAGAAAACCTAGGCATTACCATTCAGGACATAGGCATGGGCAAGGACTTCATGTCTAAAACACCAAAAGCAATGGCAACAAAAGGCAAAATTGACAAATGGGATCTCATTAAACTAAAGAGCTTCTGCACAGCAAAAGAAACTACCATCAGAGTGAACAGGCAACCTACAAAATGGGAGAAAATTTTCGCAACCTACTCATCTGACAAAGGGCTAATATCCAGAATCTACAATGAACTCAAACAAATTTACAAGAAAAAAACAAACAACCCCATCAAAAAGTGGGTGAAGGACATGAACAGACACTTCTCAAAAGAAGACATTTATGCAGCCAACAGACACGTGAAAAAATGCTCACCATCACTGGCCATCAGAGAAATGCAAATCAAAACCACAATGAGATACCATCTCACACCAGTTAGAATGGCAATCATTACAAAGTCAGGAAACAACAGGTGCTGGAGAGGATGTGGAGAAATAGGAACGCTTTTACACTGTTGGTGGGACTGTAACTAGTTCAACCATTGTGGAAGTCAGTGTGGCGATTACTCAGGGATCTAGAACTAGAAATACCATTTGACCCAGCCATCCCGTTACTGGGTATATACCCAAAGGACTATAAATCATGCTGCTATAAAGACACATGCACATGTATGTTTATTGTGGCATTATTCACAATAGCAAAGACTTGGAACCAACACAAATGTCCAACAATGATAGACTGGATTAAGAAAATGTGGCACATATACACCATGGAATACTATGCAGCCATAAAAAATGATGAGTTCATGTCCTTTGTAGGGACATGGATGAAACTGGAAATCATCATTCTCAGTAAACTATCGCAAGAACAAAAAACCAAACACCACATATTCTCACTCATAGGTGGGAATTGAACAATGAGAACACATGGACACAGGAAGGGGAACATCACACTCTGGGGACTGTTGTGGGGTGGCGGGAGGGGGGAGGGATAGCATTGGGAGATATACCTAATGCTAGATGATGAGTTAATGGGTGCAGCACACCAGCATTGCACATGTATACATATGTAACTAACCTGCACATTGTGCACATGTACCCTATAACTTAAAGTATAATAATAATAATAATAAATAAATAAAAACAGAAATAAATAAAAGTTAAAAAAGGATGAAAAAAATAAAAATTTAAAGAATATCTAAAAAAAAAGAAAAGAAAAGAAACATCCTACAAGAATGCAATAGAGTAAAATTAGCTGCATGTAATACAATAGAAAGCAGACAAACCTCAGATTTCTCCTCCATGGCACTAAATTCCAAAATTCAGTGGAAAGGAGTCCATAGGGTCAGGATGGGAAGAGATTATAGTCCTTCCAAATTTTAGATACCCCCAAATTGTCTTTCATGTATGACAGCAACAAGAAAATCATACTCAAATGTGTAAAGGCTCAGAAGACTTACCAATCATTTATCTTTCTTTTTTCTTTTTTCTTTTTTTTGATACAGGTCTTGCTCTGTCACCCAGGCTGGAGTGCAGTGACATGATCACGGCTCACTGCAGCCTCAACCTCCCAGGCTCAAGAGATCCTCCCACCTCAGCCTCCCAAGTAGCTGGGACTACAGGCATGAACCATCATGTCTGGCTAAGTTTTGCATTTTTTGTAGACACAGGGTTTTGCCACATTGCCCAGGATGGTCTCAAACTCCTGGGCTCAAGCAATTCACCCCTGCAGGCTTCCCAAAGTGCTGGGATCACAAGCATGAACCACCATGCCTGGCCCATCTATCTTTCTTGAAAAAACATCCAAAGATGAAGTTCAAACTACTTGGATTAATTAATATTAGATCTGGTAAAAGTAGGTATTAAAAATCTCTCAAGAACTCTCATCAGACTGAACAAACAATTTCAGTGACCCTACAGAAATGTGGAAGGGTTATGGTTATGGCTCTGTTCACAAAGCATCTGGACAAAAGTTGAAAGTAGGCAATTTCAGTATGAATTTACATCCTTCGTTAGAAGAATAACCCCTTATGTGAACATAAGGAATTTCTCCTCTTGTCAAGGATTATCACCAATTTTTAAAATGTGATTATAACTATGCTAACAAACATATCTACATTTTCTTACCAAAAGACTGGAATGAATTCTCCTCCCCTCTCCACCACCAAATCTATCTTGGTCTTTTTGAATGGTGGAAATATGGGTGATTGTTTTCCTTTCAGCTTGTCCACCCTTGCCAAACTTTCCTTAATGATTACAAAATTCCTTTTGAAATTTAAAAAATAAAAATAAAAACCTTACATTAAAAACCATGAAAATCCTTGAAGACAGGTTGCAAATTTTTCCAGAATTCAAGACCTGAAAATACATTTCTACTGATAAACTTGTATTTTCCTTATATTTAATGATGTAATGTATATAACATTCTTGGAAGGCTTGATGTTAGCAAACATCATTATTATGGTTATTATTAGGCAGGTGCAAAAGTAATCATGGCCTTGGTAATGGCCATTACTTTTGCACCAGCCAGTATTATATATAAATGTGTAATTCATTATTCCGGGAGTAGTAGCATATGGATTAAAAATATAAGTCACATATAGTCTTCTGAGATTGCGATGTAGAACAGTTTAGGTTAAAAGTGCTGACACCTTGAGCAAGTTACTTACACTTTCTGGACTTCAGTTTTATCAGCTATAGAATAGAAATCATAATAATAGCTCCTACTTTGTAGGACTGTTATAAGAATTTACAGGCTCTTATAATTAACGGCTGACACATAGTAAACACCCAAAATGGTGGTAGTGATGGTGGTGGTGGTAGGTATGGTAGAGGTGGGGTGATATTTTCCAACAATAGCACTAATTTGATAGCACCCCTTTGGATCATCAGAACATCCAGTGTATTTGTTAACAAACTATCATTAGGTATGATAAACATCCAAAATTTAATAATGATATTAAATCAAGAAAAATGGTTCTAAATGATCTGACAGTTGAGTTTTTTTATGTATGTAATGGCAAGAATATAGACTTAATGATACAACAGTGATTAACATAAATCTATTTCCAAGTCTTCAGAATTGCTTGCATATTAATTAGCTCTAAAGTATGGTACCAAATTTCATCTTTTTACTTTAATTATGTATATCAATACAAACTGTAGTGAATATTGTGTATGAAGCTAGAGTTTATGTTTAATGATTTTAAATATGAGAAACAGTACTTTCAATTATTCCAGTAGCTGGTCCCCTAATATGCAGTCTGAGGTTACATTTTTGAAGATTTAAAGCAGAAGGTTTCCAATGGAGTCTTCTTTCCATTCCTCCTTCCCACTTCCCTTATTGTTATGGTGGCAAACTGCTTAATTATCCTTCCTACCCCAAGAGACTAGGCCCCAAAATGGGCTTAATCAGAATGCCTCAACACTACAGTGTCCTCCAAATGTAAGAGCATTAGAGCAAGACACTGTGCAACTCTATCAACAAGCTCATCTGCCATCTTAAAGCAAGGATATGGCTTTGTGATGAATTGGGAGATGAGACATGAGCACAGTAGTTGGTGAGGTGTGGATAATACAATCTAGTCTTTCAATTAGATACATTTCTCCTTTATTTGGCATTTAGCATTTCTTGTCTAATTGCCTTTTGTCACCTTTAAAAATATTGCCCAATTGTCACAATATGCTATGTTATTGATTTTGTTTCATTTGACACAAAGTACGGCTTTGTATCAACTGAATGTTGGCTTTCAGCTTTTCCTTAGATCAAAAAATGAGCTATTTTTCGACTGGAGGCAAACTCCTTTCATGGTTATCTATCAATTGCCATGGAATAGCCATTCGAGCCTCTGGAAGAGTAAAAAACTATAATATAAAATACCACGTGTACTACATTTATTTACAATTGATTTTCTCTTCTAAATTTGTGTGAAGAGTCTAATGTTTTGAGAATCAGATCAGCTTTAAATGAACAACAAAATCCTACTATCTTAAACGTCCTCAGAGAAAATCCTTTCATAATTTGAATCATTATCCTATAAGAATTAAATTGTGTACATCTGGATAATCATGTTGAAAGATATGCATTATGTCTTAAAAAAGCAGACTATACCTATGCATTGAAAAACAATAACAAATCTTATCACATTATTGAATTTTCCAGATGTTTAGCTTGACATTTTTGGAGCATCTGCCATTAGAGCTGGAGGCTTCCTTGTGTGAATCCTCAAGGCTCAGTTGCATTATATAACAATTAGCCTAAGTGGCTGGTAATTAGACCTATCTGTAGTTTCTAAGGGTAAAAGAAATGTCTCAGAGGTGGTCTCCAAAAGTATGAGGAAAACAAAAAGGCCTTTGCTTCTTGTTTCTAGTGCTTCTGAGGCCTGCCTGCCATAATCTCAGAAGAGACTCCAAGTTCTTCAATAGCCCGTGAAGGCTGCATGCTGAGGTTGTCTTCCTTACCTGGTTACAAAATAGAGGCTGACACTGAGCTGTGAAGCACTGGACAACCCCATTTCTACACAGACATTTGGCACACCGGCTCAGCCGCCAGTCCTCCCCATCCTGAAATACATGGCCTTCATAGGAACAGGGTTCTGGAAGGTCAAAGAAACAAGGATTACTAGGGGGATGGCATTTGTTGATCCCAGGGCTGACTGCGTGGGCGTGCAGCCAGTGCAGTTGCACAGAGCCCACTGGTCAGAAGCCCAGTGCACAGAAGGAGGTCCTGCATTTGGTGTTCAATGCTCTGTAGTCACTGTCTTGAAATCTCTGAATTTGTGTTTTATAGGTGAAGCTTTGAGGCTCAGCTCATGTGTGGTCCCACCTGCTGCTGGCTTCCTGGGATGAGTTCTCAGCTACCAGCTCCTCCACTCCATCCCAATGAATGCTGTCATTCCCAACCCTCTTGGGGGCTGGTGCCAGGAGGTTGCATGCACCCTATGCACCAAGTCACAGGGTAGAGCCTGGGGTGTCTGTGAGGGTATCCTCTCACCCTTCATTCCCAGGCCCGAGGGAGGAAAACATTAAATAGCAACTAAAAAACATGACAAATATGACAGGTTGAAAGAAAGAGATCACAGAGGCAAACAAAAAAACAACAAAAAAAAGCTTTTTCTCCTCTTTCTTTTTGAACAAGAGACCCTACATTTTTGCAAATTATGTTATTGGCCCCAGTTGATCCTCCAATCTTTCCAGGAAATATACGTCCAAAGTCTTTCTCATGGAGAGTCAATGAGAAGGCCTCTTAGGACCTAAGAAAGAATCCCACAAACTCAGACAACCTACTCTCCACACCACCCCCAACTCTGTTGTTCCAAGTATTTTCACTTGTAGGGTTGGTTATTTAGCCCAAAATGTCTGTCAGTCCTGTTCTGGTAGGTGACATCTGAAATGCATCAGGCAAGCATTTTCCTTTCATCAATTCTTGGGCATATTTTTTCATCCCTGGAATTCTCCAGGGTAAATAAAGGATTGCTAGAAATGGAATAACTGGGGATCAGAAAGAAATGAGGTATCCTTTTAATGAGAAAAAGCAAGAATAGAGTGTACCTTCCAGTTGCTGTTAAATAAAAGTATTCTGGCTATTATATGTTGTGAGAGTGCCTAATACAGCAATGACAATAATTCCTATTTATTATATGGTATACACTACCTAGTTATAAAAATGGAAGGGGACACAGATCCACAAAGTGTAATAAAAAGAGTATGGGAACAAGCGTGGATTCTGAGGAGAAGGCCTAAAAGTCTGACTCTGGCTTGCTGAACAAAATCTGGGTGTCTTGGTTTCTAGGCGGCCATAATTTCTTCAGTGACACCTACATGGGGAGCATGTCTTTATTTCATAAATAAAGACATAATAAATAAAGACAAATAAAAGGCATGCTTCCTGTTGTGTGTGTCTTGGAGAAAGATGTTATGTCATCTCAAAGACAAGCCAACAGAAATAGTGTTGATGATACTATACAGAGAACTGAGTTATTCCTTTTTCTGTCCACTAAGGAGGCAAAAGGAACCACTTAGCCTTACGGAATCATATCAAAGGATCTTTTCCCTATTCTCTTGCTTCTCAGGAGCTGTGAATGCAGAACTGTAAATCAGAAACTCACAGAATCTCAAATTTGGAAGGGCACTTAAGGATTTGTTCCAATCTCACTCTCTGGGACACTGCGCCCTTCCAAGTGCAAGGTTTTGCACTTGATTCCAATACGGAATGGGGTTAGGAAATCTTTGAGCCACACTGAGCAAGAAAGAGAAGAGTTGGGGTGTTGCCATGTGTTGCGGGAAGTCAGGGACCCTGAACGGAGGGACCAGCTGGAACCACGGCAGAAGAACACAAACTGTGAAGATTTCATGGACATTTATCACCTCTCTAATAATACTCTTACAATTTCTTATGCCTGTCTTTACTTTAATCTTTTAATCCGTTATCTTCATAAGCTGAGAATGTACGTCACCTCAGGACCACTATTGTACAAATTGATTGTAAAACGTGTGTTTGAACAATATGAAATCAGTACACCCTGAAAAAGAACAGAATAAGCGATTTTCAGGGAATAAGGGAAGATAACCATAAGGTCTGACTGCCTGCGGGGTCGGGCAGAATAGAGCCATATTTTTTCTTCTTGCAGACAGCCTACAAATGGACGTGCAAGTAAGAGAGATATCGCTGAATTATTTTCCCAGCAAGGAATACCCTGAGGAAGGAATGCATTCCTTGGGGGAGGTCTATAAACGGGCACTCTGGGAGTCCTGTCTTATGTGGTTGAGATAAGGAGTGAAATACACCCTGGTCTCCTGCAGTACTCTCAGGCTTACTAGGATTGGGAAATTCCAGCCTGGCAAATTTTGGTCAGACCAGTTCTTTGCTCTCAAACCCTGTTTTCCGTTAAGATGTTTATCAAGACAATACATGCACAGCGGGACATAGACCCTCATCAGTAATTCTAATTTTGCCTTTGCCTTGTGATCTTTATTGCCCTTTGAAGCATGTGGTCTTTGTGACCTACTCCCTGTTCATACATCCCCTCCCCTTTTAAAATCTCTAATAAAAACTTGCTGGTTTTGTGGCTCAGAGGGCATCACGGTCCTACTGATATGTGATGTCACCCCTGGAGGCCCAGCTGTAAAATTCTTCTCTTTGTACTCTTTCTCTTTATTTCTCAGACCAGCCAACATTTAGGGAAAATAGAAAGAACCTATGTTGAAATATTGAGGGCTGGTTCCCCTGATAGCCATGTGAACCTCCCAAGCAAAGAGGGTCCCCTTCTACAAGCTCATACTCACTCCCAGGGCCCACACAAACTGGGCAGCAGCTTCCTTCAGGGATGAATGTCAGCTCCTGGTGTCCACATGACAGTGGTGGGCATGGTTGGGGGGTACATCGGACTTCCCCATGATTGCAAGAGCACACACTACATGGAGAAGAGGCCCATTCTGTTCCATGCTGTGTGTCAGGGAGACAGAAAAAAAAAAAGGTTAGTGCCAAAACACAGGCTTTCATTTAGCCAAACAGAAACAAATCTTCTCTTATCCAAATTAAGGATGGAGCTCAGGGAAAGGTGGAATAAAGCTATGAGCTTGCAAGGTTGAGAATGGAATTTGCAATGCTCCAAGTCAAAGGCCAGTTTAAACATGGACTTCTCTTTCTATTACCCTGAAGTTTTTTTATTTACAAATTTCAGAAAATTTGTAAATACAAAATACAAAAAGAAAATAAAAATAACCTAATCTCCTACCATTTAAAACATTCTATAAAGCCCCAATTCAAATACACATGTTTACTGTGTTCTTCATAACGACTATATCCTTTTCAGTAGCTCTCTCTGATCCTGTTTCCTTTCTTTGACTTTACTTTTTATCCTGATTAGTTCCCATATTCCACTTCCCCATTTCTCTCCCTCTCTCTCTCTCTCTCTCAACTGTTCCAGTGATCTCATGGTCCTGAGGAAAGTGTGATAGCCAACAGGGAGGACAAGCAGGAAATGATGTACCCAAGCACTGAGTTGCACAGACCAAGGATTTACTTGGCCACATGCACATTTGCAGATCCCAGCTCAGCCCTTCCTGCCTTGGAAACTATAGGTAAGTGACTTAATCTTTTTCAATCTCAGTTTCTTGATCTAAAATAATGAAATGGTATGACAACATTCCCTTCACCAGTGGGCTCTTCTAAGGGTTAAATGAGCTAGCCTGCTAAAGAGCCACCCAGGTGTGCAGTGTACTGGTGCTCAATCCAGAGTAGAACAGTGTTACCCAGGGCTGGGGAGATGTTGGCCAAGGCTACAAACTTCCAGCTATAAGATGAACAAGTTCTGAGGATCTAAGGTACAGCATGGGGGGTGATAGATGAGTTATTAATTTGATTGTGGTAATTATTACACAATATATATGCATATCCAACCGTGTTGTACACCTTGACTATATTTGATCTTCATTTGTCAATTAAACATCTTAAAATAAAAAGATGCTCAAACTTCTCCCATTTCTATTGCATGATTTCCTGAACTTCCTCCCTTCCTCCACACCTTGTATTGACTGTAAGTAGCAGGAATGGACACAGATACAAAGGTCAAGTCCTCTCCCATCCATTCTTACTTCTGCTACAATTATATATAAGTTTCAAATTTAGTACAGCATAGAAATGGGCAAGTCCACAAACTGTGGGCCAATAAAAGACAGGGCAATTGACCTTTATGCTTGAAAAGGCCTACACATGAAAGCAAAGAAAGAACTTAAAAGAAAATTGATAGGATTTAATGAGTTAAAATTTTTAAATCTGCCAAAAACACATCATAAAATATATAAAATAAAATTAAAAGGCAAAGGACAAACTGATCTTAAAAATTGCAGATTATATTAATTAGAACTAAACTCTAATATATAAAAGCATTTATAAGAAGTAACAAAAAGACATTTCAAATTTTAAAAATAGCAAAAACTTACAGAATGTTCAAATTTATTAATTGTAAAAAATACTAATTATAAAATTATAACGTTTTAAGTATCTGATATGAAAAGACTTTAAAATTCATGGTACCTAGACTTGGTGAAGCTACAGTGAAGGGAAAGAAATTCTCTCACACACAAAGCCTTCCCTCACGATAACACCTGGAATCACTCAACCAGGGGATGCCTCCCCAGTATAATCATACTTGAAAAGAGGATGTAGTATCTGTGGTATTTCCCCTGGGCTTATCACTAGACACAGAAGACTTAAAATTAAATTTTAATGACTAAAGATGTCACAGCTTCAATACTCAAACTCTTTAGATGCCTTGACCTACTAATTTCACTTTTTATATGTTATCTGAAGAAAATGATTAATGACACACAAAAGGCTTAAATACAAGAAATGCCATCTATTGTTCTTTATAGTGAAATTGGAAATATTTTAGTGAAAATTGGAAGCTACACAAATATCTAATAACAGGGAATCATGTTCTCCAAGAGTACACTAAGGAACTATTTACAATATAATGTTATATAAAAAGGCAAGACATAAAACACAGCATAATTCCAATTATGTTAAAACATAGATCTGTATGTATTATCTATCTCCACTGCCAACCCCTCCACCAAAACTGAAAGAACATTAACAGCGGTTTTCAGAGTATTCGGATTACTAGTGATATTTTTTCTGCTTGTATACTTTTCTCTTTTCCAAATTTTCCCCAAGAAAATATTTTTTGTCATCAGAAAGCAAATTATTGTTTAAAATATCTAATGAATCATTTATATATCTTAAAGTCAAAATTAATGTCTTAATTTAAATACTATAGTCTTTAAATTATATATATTTGACTACATATATTTAAAGTAAAATCTTAAAGTCTTAATTTAAAGACTATACAGAACAACTTGAGGTAAACTTCATTTTACTAAAAATTAGAAGACTGCTCTAAACATCTAGACATTTCACTTCATAAAACAAGAACTTTTGTTACTACCAAGAAACACAACTGTTGTTTCCAAAACATTGCAGTCACACTACCTTTCAGACAGAGACCAGAAAAATTAATTATAACAACAGCCTGCCAATCACCAAAGTTGTTGTTCATCTGTAAAATAAGAGGGCTATATTAGCTGATCTCTTCAGTACCCACTCTCTCTGATCATGTAAATTTATTATCTAACTCAAAAGACATAAAATTAAGCAATGGGTTCTCCCTTCCCAAAAGCCTGAGAATTGTGGGAATTAAGAAAAACATTCAGGCCAGACAACGGTGGCTCATGCTTGTAATCCCAGCACTTTGGGAGGCCAAGGCGAGTGGATCACTTGAGGTCAGGAGTTCAAGACCAGCCTGGTCAGCATGGTGAAATCCCATCTCCACTAAAAATACAAAAATTAGCTGGGTGTGGTGGCAGTTGCCAGTAGTCCCAGCTACTTGGGAGGCTGAGGCACGAGAATCACTTGAACTTGAGAGGCAGGGGTTCCAGTGAGCCAAGATCATACCACTGCAACTGGGAGACAGAGTGAGACTCCATCTCAAAAAAAAAAAAAAAAAAAAAAAAAGGCTCCACTGCTTGATGTCAAAGCCACAGAAGAAAGTCCAGACGGTGATCCAAAATGTGTAGCATGGTGAAAAGAATTCCCTCTCACATCTCTCCAGGAGACAAGTCACCTAAGTTTACTCCATTTTTGTGTCTTTTGACTTTGAAACAGTGACACCTCCTTCCCCAGAGTGAGTGTTCTGAGGATTGATTATGCATGCAACACACCCAGCCTAGAGATCAAGGCATCAGCACATGCATATATATATATATGCATATATATATATATATATATATATATATATATATATCAGTAGTTCTTCATACAAGTTTATGAAAGCATTATTTTTTATAAACACTGTAGCAGCAAAGAGAGCTCTGTAAAATGAAGGAATAATAGATACACAAAGCAATGCTCCCACAGGACCCAGTTTTACCTGTGCCATCTTAACCTCATTAATACTGTTTCGAAAACATGACATCTTGACACTGGGCAGAAGCAGACTCTGCAGACAACATCTTAAATATATTCTCCTGCATAGTCAACTAACAAGTTGGCTTGGCTGTTGACATAAGTCCAAAAGAAAGATAAGGTCATAAAGCATTTGCCTGGCTTACTGACAGAACAAAAATACAATTTTTCTTCATATAATTTGTTCCTGTTATGGAGTTATAGATCCAGAATACTAAATATCTGGGAATGTTCAGTGCATATTATAATTACATCCTCTACTTTGAGGAGAACAAGGCTGAAGAACTCAATACTTATTTCTTGCCTCATACACATAAATTAGTTATCCTTTTAGCCTCACAAACAAAGTGAGCAGGCCTGTCCCTTCCTACTCCCCATTCAATCAGGTTGGGCACTAGAAGCCATTTCATTTTTCAGTAAACCTTCAAGCCCCATCTACTCAGATTTGACATTATCTGGTGCTGAGGTTAGATTAGTAAACAGGAAAAGAAAGGGGATTCATGGTCCTTTCCCCTCCCTTTCACAAGGTAATTTGTGGGGAAAGCACAGAAAAAAAAGTATTCAAACAACTCTAAAACGCATTTGAGGCTTGCCTCCCTGGCTGGTTGGCATGGTGAGGCACAAATCCAAAAGTTAATTTCAAAGTATAGCTTTGCGAAGGTCATAGATGAAATGATCCCCCAAATCCTGGCTATAATAAACCCTTGCAACACTCTCAAATAACCTGGAGTCAGCCAAAAGGTTCAAGTGTTTTCCTCACTCCAGGAAAGATCTTGAGACTAGTCTTGACTTGCTGAAATGCCAGTTGTATAAGACGCTGCCTCCTCTGCAAGCAAAGGAGGTCCTCTCCCAAGGCTCCGCTGTTTTATTAAGGGGTAGTCTTCTCACGCAGCCCTTAGCTCAGCCAGTTCTTCACTTTCCTTTGTTTGAACCATATTCTCCGGGGACAGTATCACTTCAACTGCCTCCCCTCCTGCCACACCCAGTCTATCCTAAATCCTCTTCTCAATCTGTCTTAGGGGAAAGCTTCCACTTCAGATCACCATTCCAAAGTTCTTAAAATGCCAGGCTATTTTATAGCTACTGGGAGTCTCCATTACCTGCCCTAGGGGAGGCAAGCCAGAGGCCAAAGAGAGAGGATCACTGCTATTCAGCAGGAGGGGAAAGTACCCTGGAAACTGCTCCCCAAACAAGCAAGAAAGGAAATGCTACAAGAGTCAAAAATAAACAAACAAAACTAGTGATGCAAGTGATGAGGTGAGACCCAGACCAGACCAAACAAGCATTTAACCCACTCAAGAAAATTAATACACTAAGGAGTGTTTGGTAAGAACCTAGAGGAAGTGAAGAAAGAAAGAGAGGAAGGACAGAAAGACAAGAAACATAATTATTTTAACTTTATTAAGACTAAAATTAGAAGATTTTGTCTCGCCTTAAAAAAAATCCATCTTCTAGCTCTATTTGAAGAAGCAATCCACTAGAGATTTTTTCCCCAAAAAACTATAGTTTTGAAATTCATCCTTTTGCTCAGTTACATCAAATACCAGAAATATAACATTTTCAGATGGAGTAAATTTTGAAAGACACATATGGAAAAGCAACACATGGGTATATTCTTACCCAGTTTAGAGCTTTCTACATGGTGTATTATTGCAGAGGGATGAACCACAAGGGAAGTGGGGAGAAGAAAGACCAGCGGGAGAACTTTCTGAACTCTCCCTGCAAAAGTGGGAGGCTAGGAGGATTTCTAACTAACCCAAGGCAGATCTGTGGTCCCAGAGCTACCCAGCCACACTGGTTAATGACCAACATGCCCTTAAGATGAGGTCATAGAGAAGTTGGAGAAAAGATTTACTAATTTTTTGAGTATTTTATTCACCTGTGTTTATTGAGCACCTACTCTGGGAAAAGTTCAGTGCTAAGTGCCAGGTAAGTGAGAGGCAGGAAAGATAATTGTAAAAATATAGAAAATATTGTCAATATTCTCAGGCATCTTAAATTAAGAAGACTGCACATGTGCACACACATGACATGAGAGAGCATATGATGTCATTAGTGTGGTCCATGCAAAGATTTACTGAATTCTGGTACCACCTTTTATTTGATATGTCTGGTTTTTTTTTCCCCCAGATCCTGGACTTATTTTGGCTCCTAACAACTCCTTCACTTGAAAGATTCAGGTTGAACCATGCACTTATCATTCACCTTGAACCATGCACTTATCATAATCATTCGGAACTGGCATTATTTTCATCACCACTCTGCCCTGAGGCACTTTTCAGTTCATAGGGATTTTCTTCTGTGACATTTAAAGACAACACCACTCTACATAACACAGGCTGAATCGAGCAGCACATAGTGATACGTGGTCTGAAGACATTCTCAGTGTAGATCCTGCTTGGATGTCTTTCAGCAACACATTGTGCAGAAGTGAAAGAGTGGCTTCCTTGTGTAATTAGGAAACAGTGGCTCGAGTAAGATAATCCTGCCCTACAGGGAAATGAGCACTGTGCTTTCTGAATTTTAGGTCCCCACACTGAATAGCAGCCTAAAGTAGATATATCAAATCCTACTAACCTATGCTCTCTCCTGAATAAAGAGACACTAACTAGGGGAAAGTTTTGTATCAGGTGGAAGATGAGGATTAAAGCAAAGTCTCTTTCCATCGTATTCAACCGCACCTACTACCTCAGGTAACATTTACGTATCAATGAAGATAAACTGTCTATTTTCATAATTTCTATTATAGACTTTGCAGTTGGTACTTTTTAATCATATTTAATATTTCTAAATTAATCCTGAATGATCTGAAATGAGAAAGTGTAATTTTAAGAACTTGAGAAAAGATTTCTAGTCCTGTAGTTCTCAAAAGGGGGAAGGTGAGCATTTTGCCCCCAAGGGAAATTTGGCCATGTCTGCAAAGATTTCTGGTTGACATGACTGAGGGATGCTACTAGCATCTAGTGGGAAAAGACCAGGGATGCTGCTAAATGTCCTACAATGCAAAGCACAGCTCCCACAACAAAGCTTAAAATGCCAAGGCTGCTAAGTTGAAAATTTCTACTATAGTAAAAAGAGCCCTGAATTAGGAGTCAGAAGACCAGGGTTCTAGACCAGGTTATACCATTTATTAGTAATATGACATTGGGCAAGTACCTAAGCTCTTTGCAATTAAATTTTTTCGTATTTAACATGGGAGTAATAACATCTGCTCTACTCACCAGCTCAGGATTGTTTGTAACTATCAAATTTAAAATGTATGTAGTACATAAAAGGAGGGAGGTACTTTTACTATTCCGCATCACAACTTCTTCAACATCAACATTCTCAGACACAAATTCAATCTACAAATATTTATGTAGAGCCTACAGAATGTTTTACTCTCATACAAGAAACCTAAATGCTCACAGAAAGTCAAATGGGCTTCAGATCCTCCACAATCCAGGCAAAGAAAAAAACTCTCATCAACACAAGTTTAACATTCAGCTTTTCCCTTGTCAGAGATCTGCAGACACAGAATCAACCGTGAGTCAGAAAACACTTACCTCATGGATTTTCTTTTCATGATGGCAAGATCCTGGAGTCCTCAAAACACACTCAGGACAGCATTGGTTGGCAGCTATTTGAAGCACTTCTCCCTGAGCATTTAAAAGCAGCTCAAAGTAAAACAGCAGCAGCACACACCAAGTCACAATAGTTCATCAGACCCTAAGTCATCTTACATTCACTAAATCTCATGCGTTTCTGAGGTGACAACAACAGATGGGATAAAATGAATAGACTGAAAAAAAGGTTCTGTGTCCAGATAAGCTTCGCTCAAAGATAAAATGAACCCCCTCTGTAAAAGTAATTTCCTTGAAAAAAAAAGTCTACATCTTTTCACATGTGATGAACTTGAGACTTTGTTTCACTAGAAACCCTAGGAGATTTACACAAGATAAGCAGTTTTCTCCTGCTGGGAAGAGGAAGAAGACTCAGGTGGGGGATGGCCACAGAGCTGGCAGGTCTTCCAGCTGTCTGGTATCTTACACAGCCTAGTGCAGCCAGTGAAGCAGCTGAAGTTCTCATAGGTAACTTTTACCTGGGACAGGAGGTTGCAGGACAAAGTTCTGAGAGGAAGTAATATCTCTGCAGAGGTATCATATATACACACTGCGGTAAGCTGAGTAGAATTCCTAAGCTCTAGTAAAGATCTACATTGTTCCCAGAGCTTCTATAATTGCAATTGTGTTTCTTGATACTATCAAGAGAATAGGCCACCACCTGATACCCCAAGATTTACTGGGGAGGTGTCACATGTCAACCATCCAATCACCACTGTAAATAATCTGTTTATCTAAGAGTTGTTAAAAATATGGAGTGAAGAGCATTAGCTTGTCTTTGAGGCCCACGACTCTCATATTAGATCTTCCTACTCATGCTGCTCCTCTACTTAGGATTTTCTCAAGCCTAGTGATGTGGCAGAACAGGCAATTAGTGATTTTGACCAAAAATGGTAGGAGATCCTACATTAGCCAGGAAATCATGACTTATCCACAGGATAAAAGTCTACCAAGAATTCAACCAGTAGAATAAAAAAAAAAAGTTTGTGTGTGTGTGTGTGCATGTGTGTTAATGTTATTAATATTTATTATTTATTTTTGGTTGCTTCATTTTTAAAAAAATTGTACCTACAAGAGAATTCTAACATCATATATCTACAAGAGTGGATGGGAAATAGGACTAAGTTTTTACAACCATTAACCCACTAAACAGATAAATACATCAATAAAGTGATCATCAAATTCCTATTTTTTTGATAAAGGATAAAACTTATATGACATGGGATTTTATGAAATTATACATACTATGCAATATTAATCACTTTTCAGAAAAGTGTCCTCTGAACCCCAAGATAAAACTACACTTGTCTGATTTCCACTAAAACAATTAGAGAAACTACATTAGCCTAATTTCCACTAAGAATTTCATACAGATTGAAAATAACATGATCTAAGTGTTGATAGTCTAACATGGAAGCCGGGAGCAAGGGAGAAAGGCAGGTGGAATGGAAGACTTCAAGGAATGTTTCATGCCCCCAGATTAGTTTTCTTTGTTTTACATAAAAGCTAACTTTCAGATTTAGCCCTCAAAGCTCATTTTATAAATATAATAATATGTATGTGTGTGTGTATATACGTGTATGTGTTTGTGTGTATATATATATATATTTGCTAGTGGCAGTAGCGGGAGGGGAGAGGATGGTTCCCAACTTGGTCTATCTATTGAATTTCTGGTGGAACATGAAAGAGTTAAGTTAAAGGAGGAATAAAAATTTTGCGTGTGGGTGCTTGAAGAATGAGAATCAAGGAGTTCCTGCCACCTAACCATGTAACCCTGAATGGCTTGGTGAGCTGTGGGCTGCATGGAACACAAAGGAGTCCTTCTCCAGGCTTTGCAGTGTTGTGGTTTAGAAAGTGGTTGCAGGGGCAAAAAACATCAGTGAAGATCACTGGGGGCAAGATTACTTGCTTAGGACCTAGGAGAACCACCAACAATAATGATAATTTGATCATTATAGCTAACACTTATTGAGTGCTTACAATAGTGGGGTACTCCTCTACACATTTATATGCATATGTACATATATGCATACTACATATATGCATACATATAGATATATACATATATATATAGAGAGAGAGTTAATTTAATTTTCACAACAACTTTATTAGGTAAATGTCATTATTATCTGCATTGAGGTTTGCAGCCAAAACCTTACCACGTAATGCCGTGCTCCTTTGAATGGCATTGTCTTTTGTGCAGACATATTCTCCAGAAATCCTTAGACAGGATAGCTTCTGACAGAACTGGGTTAACTATTCAAGGTTCTAAATACCTTTGTGTTCTTTCTCTCAATCTTTTTCTGTCTGTCTGTCTTTCTGTCCCTATCCAGCTAGCTATTCTATATGAATATAAGATATGGATATAGAATCCACGACCTGTGATTATAGAATGAATAAATGACAGATGATAAAATATGTCTTTCAGCATTGCCATTGACACTAGGTTATTTCTAGTCAATCCATAGCCAAAACAAACTGCTTCAAAAAGGTAAAAAATGATAAAAAGAAAAACAAGTTATTAACAGTAACAAGCCAAGCGTGGTGGCTCACACCTATAATCCCAGCACTTTGGGAGGCTGAGGTGGTTGGATCACTTGAGGTCAGGAGTTAGAGACCAGCCTGGCCATCATGGTGAAATCCCGTCTCTCCTAAAAAATACAAAATTAGCTGGATGTGGTGGCACATGCCTGTAATCCCAGCTACTTGGGAGGCTGAGGCAGGAGAATCACTTGAACCAGAGAGGCAGAGGTTACAGTGAGCAGAGATCGCACCACTGCACTCCAGCCTGGACAGCAGAGTGAAACTCTGTCTAAAATAAAATAATAATTTAATTTAGGAACAGTGGTGATTCATGAACTTGTGCCACATACTAATGTAAGGGTACCACAGCAGGTCTGAATAACAGCAACACATGCTGTTGAAAGCCCAGAGGAAAACTTAAAAGCAACATGGTAGAGTAAAAATCACACTGGGACATAAGCCAAGGCCCAAGGTTCTTGACATGGCCATACCACCTCCTAGCTCTGGATAAGTGACTAAACCACTAAAAATCAGTTTCTTTATTTACAGACTGAGGAAGTCTGACTAAGTGATTTCTAAAGATCCCTTCTAGTTCTTCCATTCTATGATCCTATTTCATTACTTGAAATAAAGAGCCCAAAAGCTCTGTGGAATATTTACATGATCTTAGAGTTGAAAAAGTTTCTTATGGTTGGATCATCTGGTACAAGCCTCTCATTTTACAGATAAGGAACCTCCTTCCTTAGAGTTCATGCTCTCTGATTCCTATGTTGCCTTCATCCACAAATTTGCTGATCACTCTCTCACTTTCACTCAGTAAAGACTTGACACCTGGATCTCTGTTTTTTTTTTTTTCTACCTGTGTCTAGATCATTCTAGACAACTTCAATGCCCATTAAAATGATATTCTATCTTTGTACACTCTCAACCACCTCAGTTCAAGCGATTTTCATCTCTATTTCACACAGTCATAGCCAACCTTAAAATCTGTCCACACTCCAATGAACCTGGGCCTCCTGGTTTTTAGCACCCTCTCACCCTTACTTCCTCCAGGGAGATCCTTGAGCACTTCTTTACCTTCCAGTCTTTCAACCCCCAGCTGGCCTCCCATTCTCCTATTCATGTTATCCTCAATGTCCAGCAACCACTCCTAATTCACTTACTCAGTCTCTCCTCCCCTCTAACTCCCATCTCTTCAATTTCTCTCTCTAGTCTGGGCTATTACCCTTTCCCTCCTAAGGTGATTATATGTCTTTCATGGTAATATCAAAAACTAAAAAGTAAAACAAAACAAAACCCTCTCCTTTCCCGTATGAGATCATTACAAAAATGTTGACTAGGTGCCTTCTGTGTGCTGCGTACTATGCTGTTTGACAGGCTGCAATAGTGAAGACGGCAAGATTCCTGCTCTCAAGGAGCTAAGAGTCTGGAGGAAGAAGCGCATAAGTAAACAGGCATTGCAGTCTAGTCAAGGGGTATGAATAGGGCAAGCACAAAGTGCCGTGGAAGCACACCGAAGGGCTTGATGGTTGGGGATGGGAGATTCAGAGAAACCTCTCAGATGTAATGTTGCCTACCTAAGGCCCCACTTCTCTCCTTCCACCCCTCAGTCAAGCTCCTGAAAGGATGGCCTTTATTCAGCCTTCCTTTCCCCACTTTCCATTCACTCCTTATGCCTCTGCAATACAGTCTCCGCTCCCCCGACTCCATTGAGATCAACCTCAGCGTGGCCACCGGTGGCCTACATGCTGCCAGATCTGAAGGGCCATATTAAGTTCTCCTCCCACTTACTCCTTTAACTGTGCCCAACACGGTTAATACAAACTTTCTGGGCATCTTCTACTCTCCTTGGTGACTGTAATATTACTCTCTTCTTTGACCATTTCTTTCCTTTCACCCCTCTGACCATGGCTTCTCAATCTTCTTAAGCACTTTCTCTTATGCTCACCTCCCCTTAAATGACTGTGCTCCCCAAATTCCATCCTTCATCTTGTACCCTTTTCTCACACAATCTCTTTGGATGAGTTCTTTAATTCTACATGTTTGCAATACGATCTATGTGCTGATGACAGCTACATTATATCTCCAGCCCCATCTTCTCCTCTGAGCCTTAGACTTACATATCCAGCTACCATTCTGACATATCCACCTGGGTCTTTCCCAGACATTTCAAACTAATTTGTCCCAAACTGAAATCGCCATTTTTCCCAGATGGGCTGTTTTTCTTAATCCTCCTGTATTCTCAATATCAGCTGGTGACTCAGCTAACCAACTAGTCATTAAGCCATAAATATGGCAGTCGTTTCTCCTTTTCCTTTCTGTCACCCTCCTACCTTCAGCCAGTTCTGCTGATTTATCCCCTAAATACTTGTCACACCTGCCCTTATCTCTTGATCCCTACACTATCAGTGCTCCAGTTGTGCAATTCATCCTCTCTGGGTGATTCTCTCAGCCTCTGAACTGATCTCCTCATTTCTAATATTATGCATTATCTTTGAAAAACCAGAGATACTTTTTTTCTAAAAAAGCCAGACATTCCACCCTTACACCTAAAACCTTTGTTAGTAAGTATTCCATAACCTTAAAAATAAAATTCCAAACTCCATACTACAGCATACAAGGCTCTGCATAACCTCAAACTTACCAACTTTCTAGCCTCATCTCTCATTAATTCATTCATTCAGTCAGTAAAAAAAAAAAATTATTGAGTGCCTACCATGTGTCAGGTGTTACTGTAGATGCTGTGGATATACAGAGAATAAAAGAGACAGTAAACGAAAAATACCATTAAAATAGATAGTAGTTAGTATCAAAAAGAAAAATAAAGTCTGGAAGAGGAATACAAAATGTGTGGTAGGGGGCAGAGATTTGCAATTTTACACAGAATGGCATCCAGGCAAGACTTGAAGTAAAAGATCAAGTAATATATGTATACATATATGTATATAAACACACATCTCTCTCATATATATATGCATACCAGGCACACTTCTGCCATAGAGCCTTTGCACTTTGCTGTTCCCTCTGAAATTGTTCTCTCAGATATATACATATATATTCAGGGAACAGCAAGGAGGCTTGGTGTCTGAAGCAGTGAGCAAGGGAGAAAACAGTAGAATATTAATTAGAGGGGTATAGTAGTACCTTAAAGGACATTGGGAAATGTTACTTTGAGTAAGAAGAGAAGCCACTGGAAGCCATTGGAGGGGTTTAAGGAGAGAAGCAACATGATCTGAGTTCAATTATATTAGGATCACTGTGGCTACTATATCAAAATTACAGTGAAAAAGGCAAGTATAGAAACAGCAAAACCAGTTAAGAGGCTATTGTGAGAATCCAGACAAAAGGATGATAATAATGGAACCAGACTGACAGCAAAGAAGTCACATTTGGAATTTACTGTTTCATGAAGGAAGAGCTGGGAGGGGGTTGTTAATGTACTAGATATGGGATGTGGGAGAAAGTGGGGAGTCAAAAGTGATGTTAAGTTTTTGGGCCACAGCAACTGGGAGAATGGTGTTGCCATTTACCAAGATGAGAAAAATTAGGAGAGCAAATTAGGAAGAGATGAAACCACAAGTTTGATATATAACAAAGATGGGAGACTTTTTCTGTGAAGGGCCAGATAGTAAATATTTAGCTTTTGAGAGTCACACATGGTCTACATGGCAACTATACAATGCTATTGTTGCAGCCAAGGTCTATACATAAACAAATAAGTGAGCCCGTGTTTCCATAAAACTTTATTTATCAATGGTGAAATTTGATTTCACATAATTTTCACATTATAAAATACTATTTTTTATTTTTTCAATCATTTCAAAATGTAAAAGCCACTCTTAGATCATAAGCTGCACAAAAACAGGCAGTGGGCCAGATTTAGTCTGCTAACCCCTGATATAGAGCATGTTTAGATTTCAGCAATGCAATCTATGTCTTCTAACATGTGATTCAGGGCTTCTTCCATGATAACACAATTCTTCACATGAAGTGGGGAAGGGCATTTTTCCATGGCGTTTTTGCCACCAGCTCAGATTCTGACATGACTTGCTTAGCAAGCCAAATAATGATTTTTTAAGGAATATTTACCCTATAAACATAAAGCTCCATAATATACAATAAAATCTTATCAAATTTGCCAATACTTAAAGTACTCCCAGCTTCTCAGGAATACACTCATGCAGAAATGAAGGAATACTCTTAAAGGCATACCTTCACTCCAGTGTCTGGTACAAACAGAACCTTATTAGCATTAGATGGCATAAAGACTCAAGATTAATTATTGGAGGAAGCCAAAAACTAGAAAAATAAACTTTTTAAATTGACAGAATGCTTTATGAATACAATAATTGGTCTTGTCCTGGGAGTTTCAGAAGTTCAAATTTAAAGCTTAAGCTTTTTTTAAAAATAGATTCACTTTAAAAAGAAAAGAGTCAGCAACTAGAAAAAGTATTATTCTAACAGAATAGATGTGTAGTCAGAAGAAAACTGAAAATTTTTAACAGAAGGGAAGGGAGGAAATACCAATCATAGACTTGGTCAAATACAAGGAGATTTATTGAGTCAAAGACTTGCTTATGTTCCTAGGGAGCCCAATGGTAGCACAATAATACAATCAGTGGCAGACCCAAATGATATTTTTAGAAAATCTTTTTCAATAAGTCAGTTCTGACTTTCAATCCATTCGATGGTTCATGCATGTTGAAGTTAATGTCAGTAGCTTTGGCATCAGTCAGACTTCAGGTAAAATCTCTGGGCAGCAGTTTATTAATTGCATGATCATGGTTAAGTTGCTTAAAATCTCCAGGCTTCACATTCCTCATCTATAAAGTGGGGATAAAGATACCTACCCCACATAATATTAAATGGGATAACATTATTAAGACCTTAAGCCAAGTCCCTGGTCCAGAGTAAATGCCCAATAAATGGAAATTGGGATGTTCTTTGATATGATACGTTAAAATTCTGGAAAATAGGATATTCTTAGATGCAATATGTTAAAATTCTCTTCTGCATTTCATTAAGCTCCCAGTTAGAGATTAGAATAAATGTCAAAAACAGATGTCTGAAATGATCCAAAAACCTGACCCTTCACTGACTTTACCAATACATTTAGACACAATTAGGATACCGTACCTTCTCAAAGGCACATTGAGGGTTTCTGCAAACAGCAGATTTGCAGATAACAATATCACCATGGCAACGGCAGCTCTGGCATGAATCGGGCTTCCAAATTGTGGCATCCTGCAAAGAGGCATAAGCTCTGATTTAAAAACTGATCAGTCAAGGTATGAGCACACAAAAGCTGCACCATCAATAGTCCCACATCCTGGACAATTACAAGACAAAGAAAAGTCACAGGCACACCACACACAGTACTTGCTGGGCACTGATTAAACCCCACAAGGCAATATAATCAGTATAATCCATTTCACAATAGTCAATCCACGTAGCCAAAGACAAGGGGATGTGGCAGAGAGCTGTCAATACCCAGAGTAAAAATCATCGATTGGCCTGAAACCACAGGAGAACAAGTTGCTCCCTGACTTGAAGTTTTGCTTTGCTGTTAACTAGCAGAAACCACTGGAGCATGTTTAAAGGAAAATGACACTTTTGACTAGCACTAACCAGCATCCTAAAAGCAGTATTCGCCACTAGATACCATAAGCACCACAGGCTTCATTTTTCGGCTCTTTGCTACTTCATCGTCTAACATTCATCAGAAACAAGGATTTGAGTAAGTAGTTGGATTTTTAAAGACAGATGCACCAACACATGTATGAGTGACTATTTTGTGCCTGGCTGGGTGCTGGGCATATTGAGGTATAAATGAAGCATAAGTGTGGGCAGTATCCATAAGGATCTCACAAATTATTTGGGGTCATGAACATGAGAGAATTAAATAAACATAAGTTAATGTTACTATGTTATTACTCCACAAATTGGAAAGGAAAACAATGGTCACCAACAGAAAAGTGAACCCTGGCTCAGTTAAGGGTCTCAGAAATTCCTTCCCTATTTCTCACCTTCCCTCATGCTGAATCCACATTTCAGTTGTGCCCATTTTGAAGTAACTTTGAAACCAACTGTCTCATAGCTTCCACAGATACCTGTTTCTGTCCATTGAAAGGCTGCTCTGATGACTTCAGATTGAAACACTAAAGATCCCATGGGCTGTACTGAGATTCATTTTCCCAGAGATTTCCTAGCCCAAATTCCTATTAGAGTTGAAAGCAGCCATACTGTTTGGCTAAATTTCAAACACTAAATCTTTTTGAAGAGTGCTGTCCATGTTATTCTCTGGTTTAAAAGTGTACACTGCTCAGGTGATGGGTGCACCAAAATCTCAGAAATCATCACTAAAGTATTTCTCCATGTAAACACCACCTGTTCCCAAAAAATCTATTGAAATAAAAAATTTAAAAAAAACCTCAAAGCCAAAAAATAAATAAATAAATAAATAAATGCAACTATTTCATGGCTCATCTTTATCTCCAATGAGATAAAATGCAGACCCCATAATCTGATCCTCACCTATCTCCCTGGCCTTGACAACTTGGTCAACACTATTGGACAACCCCAGCCTCCTCTTTCCTGTTCTCATATCTCATTCTCCCCTGGATTTCTACTCTTCTCTGACTTTTCCTGAGAAGCATTTGCAACCAAGAAGCTTCTTCTAAGTCTCAGCACCTCAGAGATGAATCATTCCTAACCTTTAACTGCCATTCAGGTATAGCTCTTCACTATCCCTCTGTGACCTCACTTTTTCCTGCATGCACTGTTACACTGTTGTTTTGTTTTGTTTTGTAACAGGGTCTCACTGTGTCACCAGGCTGAAGTGCAGTGGCATGATCACAGCTCACTGCAGCCTCAACTTCCCAGGCTCAACTGATCCTCCCACCTCAGCCTCCCAAGTAGGTGGGACTACTGGCATGCACCACCACACTCAGATAATTTCTGTATTTTTTGTAAAGACAGGGTTTCACCATGTTGACCAGGCTGGTGACAAACTCCTAGGCTTAAGCAATCTGCCTGCCTTAGCTTTCCAAAGTGCTGGGCCTACAGGCATGAGCCACTGAGCCTGGCTCTGTCACACTTTATTGCACTCATTTATATTCCTGTTAGCCTTGCTGGACCAGACTGTGGGTGCCTGAAGTGGGAACTATCCTTGGCCTGGCACACTATAGATCCTTAGGAAGCAAGAGTTCATAGTTCCTACGTTGCTTAATGAAGGCCTGTTCCCTCCTTTCTAAACTTTCTCACCCTGTTTTCCTTAGTCAACAAGTAGTTGGAGTCCTACTAAAATACTTTAGGGAAGAGTAAGATAAGTTTCCAAGCTCCTGACAGAGTCCTTAGAACACCAACATCCAATTAGAGCTGAGATGAGCTAGGAAACTGGTGGATGCTAGCAATGGACATTTTCACACAAAATGGCAGAAACCAAATGTGATGGTTAATTTCATGTGCCAGCTTAGCTAGGCTATGGTGCCCACTTGTTTGGTCAAACACTAGTCTCAATGTCGCTGTGGAGGTACTTTGTAGAGGAGAGTACCATGAACAATCAGTTGACTTTTAAGCAAAAGAGATGACCCTCTGTAATATGGGTGGACTCATCCAATCAGTTAGTGATCTTAACCACAAAAACTGAGGTTTCCTGGAAAAAAAGGGAATTCAGCCTCAAGACTAAAATATAGCATTTCTGCCCAAGTTCCCAGACTGCTGACCTGCTCTATAATACAGTTTGAACTTGCCAGTCGCAATAATTGCATGAGCCAATCCCTTAAAATAAATCTCTCTGCCTCTGTCTTAGAGAGATATCCAATAGGACGTATATGAATATATTGTTGATTCTCTGGAGAACCTAGACTAATATACCAACATTGGTGTAGATTTACATGGATATACACAACATTTCCAAGCAAAAAATAAAATCACCCTTTAAAGTCAAGAAATGCTAAATTCATAACCTCTCAGGGAATGTGCTTCAAACTCTGTGGCCTCTCCAAAGTCATTTAGGAAATATAAAGTCTATCTGAGGTGAGATTACATTCCCAGTGTCTGATTTACAAAAATACTGAATCAAAGCAGAAGAGCACCAGAACTTTGCTTAGAATACCTCTGAATTTCTTTCTTTTTATTGCTATAGCACATTACTCAAAATTGGCAATAGTGTAACTATTACTGTCTACTCTTAACCCAAAGAGCAATGACAAGAAGGTGAGGAAAAGGCCAGGTGCGGCAGCTCACGCCTGTAATCCCAGCACTTTCGGGGGCCGAGGCGGGTGGATCACGAGGTCAGGAGATCGAGATCATCCTGGCTAACACAGCGAAACCCCGTCTCTACTAAAAATACAAAAAATTAGCCGGGCGCAGTGGCGGGTGCCTGTAGTCCCAGCTACTCAGGAGGCTAAGGCAGGAGAATGGCGTGAACCCGGGAGGCGGAGCTTGCAGTGAGCCAAGATCACGCCACTGCACTCCAGCCTGGGTGACAGAGCGAGACTCTGTCTCAAAAAAATAAATAAAAATAAATAAAATAAAACAAGAAGGTGAGGAAAAACAAGTTTATTCCCAAGCACAATGTAGTACGTTTCCTGCTGATTTCAAGAAAACAATCTTGGTTTCAGGATACAGATTAAATAAAAATGACTGCTTCACAAAGCCAGCAGCTACTATTTATTGATCACTTACTCACGCTCCCCACTCTGGGAGCAGGAAGTGCTGACCACAGGGACAATTGTGGAATAGAGGGAGGGTGGCTTTTCCCACCTCTGCCATCTTCCTGCAAGGCTGGAGAAAGTATCTGTAGTCAATGCTACACAAAGCCCTTACATACATGTCAACCCTATGAAACTGGCACTATTATTATGATTTCGATTTTACAGATGAGAAAACAGGATGAGTGAGATTGAACCAGTTGCCCAAGTTCACAGAGCTGTTAGGAGACCTAAGGACTCAGGCTCTGGAGACAGACTGACTAGGTTTGAATCCTGGTGACACCATTTATTAACTGAGTTTGTTATTGAGTTAACATGTCTATGCCCAGGTTCTTCATCTGTAAAATAGAAATGAGAAAGTACTTATTCAATAAGTTTATTGAAAGCATCAAAGGAGATGCTGTATTTAAAGATATGTGAACAGTGTCTGGCACTTATTAAGGGACCATTAAATGTAATTTATTTTTAATCCGAATGTTTTCTATTATGTCACAGGCATTCAGCAAATGTCTTCTAACTATTTCATTTTCTCAAAGGGAAAACAGTCCTATAAGTACTTTGACTTTCCCATCTTCTCATTCCAGTCTACACAAGTAAAACCTAGCAGAGTGAAATTATTACTTAATTAGGACCCTAGCATTTAGAGGATCCAGAACATTGTTGAATAAGGGAGAAATGAATCTATAGGTTGAGTTTTCAAGACAACTTGGGAAATTCAAAAAGTCTCTATCTCACTAAGCTGGTATAATCATGGGCCATGTCTTTGACCCAGAAATTGGTTGGCAACGCCAGCTTTTATGTGCTCCCTTAAGCTTGGTATGACTCTAAGTGCCAGTCGTATTTATTCTCTCCAGATGCAACATTCTTACTTCTTGAGGTGAGTTCTTCTCTGCACTTCAATTATTTTGACAGTGACCTCCAAACTTGAAAGCAGTCCATTATACTTTTAAGCTGCCCTCAGTCACTGGACTTGGCTTACTAAACTGTAAACAGTATCTTCTAAGAACATGGAGTAGGTTATTCACTTTCATTCTTTCATTCACAAAACCATAGTTTTTCTTTATGTTAATTCAAAGTTTAAATGTATCTGGGCTTAGGAAGCCTTCCTGATATGTTTACCTATCTGTCTTCCCAGCAGACTATGACTCTTCAAACAAGGAGATCTCATTTGATTCCTCTTTGTATATCTCAAAATTCACTTAGCACAGTTTCTGTATGTCGACTGAATTAATTAATAATCAACCCTGAGTTTGTTTACCCACACAAAAATATCTATTCATAAGAATTGAGATACTCCAGATAGGTTGTGAGAGCTTGAGAAAACAATGTTTAAATGATGTCACTACAAAATCTTTATAACGTTGAATGTCATTACTACATTAATGTCAAACTATGTTAACAGAAAAATTTTCTTCATCTAGGTATTGGACCTATCAAAAATCTTCCTTGTACCAGCCAGGCACGGTGGCTCACGCCTGTAATCCCAGCACTTTGGGAGGCTGAGGCAGGCAGATCACGAGGTCAGGAGATTGAAACCATACTGGCTAACACGGTGAAACCCTGTCTCTACTAAAAACACAAAAAATTAGCTGGGCGTGGTGGCAGGCGCCTGTAGTCCCAGCTACTTGGGAGGCTGAGGCAGGAGAATGGCATGAACCCGGGAGGCGGAGCTTGCAGTGAGCCGAGATCGCACCACTGCACTCTAGCCTGGGAGACAGAGTGAGACTCTGTCTCAAAAAAAAAAAAAAAAAAAAAAAAAAAAAAAAAAAAATCTTCCTTGTATTAATATCTCTATGGAACTAAATAATGTGTTATGGTTAATTTTAAGTAAAATGAGTCCTTTACCAAGGCCTGGACAGATGGCCATGTTTTTCAGGTCTTAATCTTTACAAATCAATTATATGGTCACATAAAGTTGCTTTATGAAAGCAGGGAAGCTAGAGTTCTTCAATAGCTAGAACTTTGGATAAAGCCATAAAATCCAAAGTAATAACATTGTAAACTAAGTTTTACAGATTTTCCATGTTGCTATTGCAATTCCGATATTTTAAAATCCTCCTTTCCAATCTAACACACTCAGCAAAAGAAATACTCTTAAAATAGCTTTTCACTAGAAGATAGATTAAAGGATTAGATTATGACAAGCCTAAAAAGCAATGAAAATATCTTTGTAAACAGCTTTTAATATTTTTAATAATATATGAATAAAATGTTCTTGCAAATAATATAATGCCTCCATCCCCAAATACTTCAAAGTAATAGCAAGGTGCTTTAAAAAAAAAACAACTTGTTTCACTTGGGAAAGTATTTACTGAATATTTGATTAATGCTAATAATAAACAATAAATATATCTTTAATAAGTACTCAAATTTCTGGGGGGGGATTATTTATAGAATTCTAAAAAGCAGTATATCAACTGTCAACATAAATTTTCTTTCATCTAAATGGTGTAATAACCCTACTTTAATTATTGATTAATTCATCTCATTTTAAATTCCCTTGGCTTCTTAGACCAAAAGTGAGAAAGAAAGAATAAAGCTCCCCAAAAGCTGTGTTTTCAAGTTACAAAACAGTATGTAGATATAATATTTTTGTAATAAAAATATATCTATGTGCATAGAAACAAACTGTGGAATTATATAAACCAGTAAGTGAGGGGTAGATAATTCTGTGTGTGAGTTCCAGAAGATTTTTTGTTTTCCTTTATCCTTATCTGTATTTTCTGTTTTTCAACAACAAAGATATATAATTTATATATATATAATTTATGTGATCTTTTGAAGTTACTTTTAAAATATAAGGTGCCCAGGCACAGTGGCTCACGCCTGTAATCCCAGCACTTTGGGAGACCAAGGAGGGTGAATCACGAGGTCAGGAGTTTGAGACCAGCCTGGCCAACATGGTGAAGCCCCATCGCTACTAAAAATAGAAAAAAAATTGCTGGGCATGGTGGCAGGTGCCTGTAATCCCAGCTACTCAGGAGGCTGAGGCAGGAGAATCGTTTGAACCCGGGAGGCGGAGGTTGCAGTGAGCCGAGTTCGTGCCACTGCACTCCAGCACCAGCAACAGTGTGAGACTCCGTCTCAAAAAAATAATAACAATAAAATAAAATATAAGGTAAAAAAACAAAAAATGTTATGCTTTTTTCCCCAGTCTACTATATGTAGATAGACCCTGGACTACAGAGTTGAAATGTCATGGGGGAGGGAATTTAAATAAAAAGCACTTAGCAAATACATAACAGTAGCAATTTATCTAAATTTCCTGAGCTATCCCCAAACCTTGTACTCAGTAAAATTTTTAAAAATTAACAGTGTTTCCTACTTGCCCTTCAAAGCAGCGAACAGGACGCAATATTCAACTAAGTCTCATGTCTTCATTTCTGGAGGTTCATTTTCCTGACAAGTCTGGTTTTCAGGAAAGATAATCTATAAAAAAGGATTCTTTGACCCAGCTCCCATTCAGACACAGAAATAATGGTCCTTGTTTGTCAGGGAACCATGAAGAAACGAATCAATAACTTTCATAAGGTTATTTTAGAGTGCAATTCTTTCCCCAAGTGCCCTTCTTCAGACAGCTTAGATAAACAATACCTTTTCCATTGGTTCTCAATTTAAAGTTCATGTAAAGCTCCTCACCCTGTCCCAAATAAAAAGGAGCAGAGGACACTTACCGTTAAGAAAAGATGTGAGACTTTGTATTTACATTAAATTCTCTCCTTTCAGGAGGAGCAAATACAGGTTAATTAAAAAACAAAATTGTGATACACTTCCTGTTTGAGACCTATTTCAAAGGCTTGTTTCATATAATACCCCCTTAAGGAGTTTCTTGTTTTACACATCAAAAACCTAAGCAGTTTCCCATTTCAGCATCCTGGCATGATTAGCTTGTACCTGATCTCCTCCTCCAGCTGTCTTAAAATGATAAACCTGAAGGCATAGCTATAAGAGTATCAACTTGTATACAGAAACAACAGCATGAATCACAGATGAAAAGATTGCTGCTAATTATAGCTTAAAAATATCTTTGTGCAAGAGACCCTGAACAACATAGTAAGTTAGCATCATGCTTTGGTACAGAAGTCTTAGAATAGTGTGGTGCCAAGGGTGGAGGTAGGGAGATGGAAGGAAAGGGACAAGCTACCTCCAAGTGCTTCCCAGGTCCTCCACATACTCATGATGGTACAACTTCTCACAGCATCCTGTGAAACTGACATCATGACTCTGATTTTATAAATGAGGGAATAAGGTGTGAAAAGGCAGAGTGAATTGTCCAGAGCTCAGCTATTAGGAGCTAATAGGAGCGGCTAGATCTGGGATTCAAACCCAGCCTTTTTTTTTTTTACTCTGTGCTGTTATCATATAATATCAATAACAATGCCTTATATTGTATAGCAGTCTTACCATTTCAAATCTCTCTTACTTCTACTCTCTGACTTTAACAGACTACCCAGGTGGGACACACTAGGGCAGTGCTGCCTACATTTACAGATAAAGGGACTGTGAAGCTTAAGGGACTTACTTGCCCAATATGTTCGCATGCCGGCAACAGCATACTCCCACCCTTCTTAATCTAACTTCCACACATCCTCCAGGTCTCAGCTGAAATATCACTTCCTCAGATTAGCCTTTTCTGCCTCCTTAACCAAGTAAATATTCCACTACCTCATGTCTCAAAGCTCCACCTGCTTCCACAAAGCCAGGCTTAGTCCTCTAAGTTTTGTTTTACAAAGAAAAAAAAAAAAACAAGGACAAAGAGGGCCCCTCTGGGTCCCAAATTCTTTGGCATTTTCACCTTTTTATTTCTTCCTAAAACCTTTGAGATAGATTTTATCATCTCCATTTTACAGATAAGGAAACCAAAGTTCAGAGAGGTTAAGTAATGTCCCAAAGCTTGTAACTGATGGTATTAATGCCTATATTTCAACCAGTGTCCATTTGATTTCGAAGCTTATGTTTTTCCCACCAAACCCACCTCCATACCCACAGGCCTGGTTTATGAACATAGGTCATATACCACACTAAGTCAGGTAGCAATGCTAAAATGGTAGAATAGGCAAACTTGAGTTCAAACACAAGTTCATTCACTTCTTAGCTTTAGGACTTCGCCCGAATCTCTTAGCTTTTCTGAGTCTCTGTTTCCTAATATGCAAACTAAGGATAAGATTGGACTCAATCAGGTGACAGTAAAGATGAAATAAGTTAATGTACTTGTATTACCACAGTGACTTGTCCTTAGAAAGTACTCAATAAATGTTAGCTATGAGCTCGGACACTTGCCACAATCTAAGCCTGTTGATCACGATATTTTCTGTGACAGAGGGAGTAGGTGTAGCATTTAGAGCTATAGAAAATCCCTGCTGGAATTTCCAGCTTCCAAGATAAGAAGAAGATAACTTTTCCATTGCTTAAATGTTTGTACATATTCCACTACTGAGTGCTATAGAGACTATACTTCTAGAGTAGTACACACACATACACACACAAAATAGGATATCTTCAAAATATAGAATAAAACAAAATACCCAGAGAATGTGCTCCTCTTCATTCCAAATTCTGAAGCAATAGAAATACAGGCTGAGTTCTGTAACTGTCTATTGTTTACACCCAGTTTTCCACTTGTTCTAACATAATCCTGTAATAGTGAGAGCCTGATCTAAGAGAACCCCTATGACAGATTAACCATTATAAATTCCTAGAGATGTTAACCACAGAAATTCCATTATGAGTAAAACATGTGCCTCATCTTTCCACTTTAAGTAATCCAGATATTAGGGAGACTTTACTGTAGCTTAAGCTTATAATTTCTTTCTTTCTCTATTAATTCAGCTCCCAGAGACTTCATTTCATATTCCTAAGGGAAATGGGAGAAAAAAGTAAACATTCAAAATGTTTGCACATGAAATTAAATTATAGCTACACCATTATCTCTCATATTAAAATTATTTATTTTCTTGTCAACTTCCTCCACTAGATCATTATCATTCATTTTATAATTAGTTTTTGACTTTTCTCTCTCCCTTCCCAAGAGTAGGGACAATTTCTTTATATATAGGTAGCTTTGTATTCTTGTAGTGACTAAAACATAGCAGGCACTTAATGTTTTTGAATGAGTTGATGGATGGACAGATGGGCATATATTCTCAAATTTGGAGAATTGCTAACTATTTTATGATGTCATTGCTGAAAAGTTGGATACACGGATGACAGCATTAAGTTCAACATGCTGCCCTTGAAAATCCTTGCTGCTGCAATAGCCACCTTCAATCTAAGCTGTTTGAGATCTTGCCTTCTAGATTAATATATCAGTCAAGACCTTTGCTCTAAAAGTGCTTCTCTACTTCTGACTGAATGCCAGGCCAATTCTATTGTGATCTGGCATGCCACAGCTGTGTCATATCTTTTAAAGCTCTGCTGCATGTTCTCAATCCCTAACTCTTCCTCTAGCCAGCCCCTTGGCCATTTAAACTGGCCATCCACTAAATGGCTGAGTTGTACTAACACTCACATTCAATTAGGTAAAGCCACATCCTACTAAGTGTGTTTCTAAACCTAGCAGAGGCCTTGAGTTCAAGGTTTCATTGCCAGTGACTCAGCCTCATTATGTTAACCAGGTCTCCTATATGAGGCCATACCATCTCAAGAGGCATTTAAAAATTTGCTTTGAAGACTGCTGGTTTAGAGGTGATTTTAGCATTTAATGAATAGGGGTCCTAAATTCTAGATGTCATATAATGAGTGAGACATAACTGCACCAAGAAAAAGTGTCCCACTTTCACATGACTTTCAAATGTCCAGACATTCATGTCAGTGAAAAATCTGATTATATATCCTAACTCTATTTTACACATAAACCCAAAGTACTTTATCATGATGTAATAATATACACTGAATTATCCAGGGACTTAACTAGTCAAGGAAAGGCTGTACTCTATTTTATTCAGAAATTAATGAAGATAATGAAAGACAATAGATACATATCTTGAAACATGTTAAATAACTACTAATATTTCCACAGATAACCAGTATCTACAAACGCAATTAAATGGAAATCCTAGAACACAAAAAGTCAAACAAATAAAATTAATTTTGCTTAACGGCAGACTGGCTATACCTAAAGAAAACAAGAATGTAAGTCAATACAAAATATCTAAACTGAAGCAGAAAAAACCAAAAGGATAAAAAACACAGAAAAGAGCATTAGTGACACATGGAACATATTACAAAGTTCAACAAATGGGTGATTGAGTTCTAAAGACAAAATGACAGAAATGGGCAGAAACAAATTTTTTTTAAAATATGGCCAAGAATTTTCTAAAACTGAAGGAAAATATCAAACCACAAATTCAAGAATTGCTATGAATATTGATCAGAATAATAAACAAAACAACACCTAAGCACTTCAGAATAAGACTGCTAAAAATGAACAGCAAAGAGAAAACTCTTTTAAGCCACAGAGGGGTAGGAAATTATTTTCAAATAAAAATGCCAAAACTGATAGCTAACTTCTCCACACGTTAAAAAAAAAAAAGATGGAACTCAGAAGACAAATCTTTAAATTGCTGAATGAAAACAGTCACTAAGAATTCTATACCCAGCAAAAATACCTTTCAAGAATGAAAATGACATAAAAATGTTTTAAATTAATAAAACTAGTGAGAATTTGTCACCTTCAGATCCAAACTAAAACAATACTAAAGGAAGTTCTCCAGGCAATAAGAAAATGACTCTAAATAGAAACACAGTAATGTAGGAAGAAATTTAGAATAATAGGTTAAATATATAGGTAGATCTAAATAATAACTATATAAAACAAAAATAATAACGTCTGGTGGGATTTAACACATGTGTAAATACAAAATGCACAAAAACATGCAAGATAGGAGATGGATGAAAAAACGGAGAATTCAAAGGTTATAGTAATGGCTGAGAAGAGGTAAATACAATGTTTAACACAATGATTAACACATTGCAATATCTAGGGTAACCACTAAAGGAATAGTAAAAGTGTGTTTAACTAACAAACTAAGAATAATGAACTGAAATATTTAAAACATAATGGATTGATTCAAAGACAAAAAGAAAGGGGAAAAATATACAGAATGGGAGTAACAAATAGAAAGCAAATAGTAAGGTAGATATAAACCTACTCAATAATTATAATGCAGGAACATGTTAAAAGATAAAAATTGTCAGACTGGATAAAGGCAAAGCAGTGGATCCAATAACATTGAGAGCCATTATTATCAAGTATGAACTGAATGTCTTAAAGAATAAATCTCAATATGTGTATTTATATATATTTATGCCTCATTCAAAATAGAATTTTAGACTGTAAATTCTTGAAGAATTCAAGGCATCAAGAATTTACTGAGGATCTATCACATGGTAAGCAATGTGGAAGATATAGATGAATAAAATCTAACCCACATACGGAAGACTACAGCCTGGTCCTTTACAACTGCTCTTGAGCTGGAAATATAGTTAAAGAAGCAAGACTTCTGAAACAATTAGGGAACAAAGCAAAATAAATAATTAGAGAGGGAACATACTATAGAAAAAGAGCTGTGGACTGGGAGTCAGAACCTGGATTCTGGCCCAGACTTGGCCTTTACCAAGCTGGGTAAACCAGATAAACCGCCTCCCTGGGCCTCTGGTTCCTCCTCCATGAAACTTAGAGATTAGCCCACATGGTCCATAACCTTGAGATGGATTGCAAACTCAGGTAACTCTGAGTTCAAATGTAGTTCCCTAACTTAACAATTCCAGAACCATAAGCAAGGTAAGTATCTTGACCAAGCCTCCATTTTCTTTTTCTTAAAAATAACAAAAATAACAAAATCAATCCTAGAGGAATGTCAGGGGGATATATCAGATAACACATCTGAGATTCCTTAGCACCATGCTCAGCACTCACAGGGTAGAACAGAGGCTCTCAGACATCCATCCTCAGACCTTTCCTGTGCTCCAGTCACATCCTATATGACCTGTTTCTCAGAGAGGTCATCAATGTACACCCCTGCATGGAATTTGTAAAGCAATTTATCATGCACTGGATTTCTTCCTTTGCGTGCATTTCAGTATATGACCACTACTAATGCGCAAACAAGTTAGAAAGGGTACCTTTCAAAATATGATATCCATAGAGACACTGCTTTTTAAAAATCAAACACAAAAATCTCCCAAGCCACATTTTAAAACGTCATTACAAAAGTTATATGCCAGCCGGACACAGTGGCTTATGCCTGTAATCTCAGCACTTTGGGACGCTGAGGGAGGAGGATCACTTGGGCCCAGGAGTTTGAAACCAGCCTGGGCAACATAGTGAGACCCTATCTCAACAAAAAATAAATAATTAGCTGGGTGCCGTGGTGCGCATCTGTGGTCCCAGCTACATGGGAAGCTGAGGTGGGGGGATTGCTTGAGACTGGGAAGTCGAGGCTGCAGTGAGCCATGATCACAGTACTGCACTCCAATCTGGGCAACAAAGTGGGACTCTGCCTCAAAAAACAAAAGTTATATGCCCACACACATCCTCATAGCTACTATTTACTGAGCAATTATTACATACACATATATACACATGTATATTATTGGTGTAATATACATATTACATACATAGACATATTGCATACATACGTATGTATATTTATATGTGACATTGAATCCTCATAAAAATACTATGAAGTAGTTATTACCACTACTGTTTTATAAAACAAGAACATAAAGAACGTCTGGTCAGTTATCACACAAATGGTGAAGCCAGGATTTGAAAGTAGGACTGACTGGCGTCAAGGACCATGATCTTTCAAATAAAAAGTGATTCTGGTTTCAGGAAGAACAGCTTTCACCAGTTTTGAGCCACTGATCAATAGATCTAATTGACTTTGGCTGCCACTATTACCTATAGCCTGTCTTTTTTCAGCTGGTAAGGATTTCTGGGAGGGAGGGAATCAGGGATCCTCAAGGGCGGCCGGCCCTGTCTCAGCAGCCTGACTCTCAATATCTTCCTAAGATCTTAAGTTTCTAAGGAAATAAAAACAGTTTCTCCACTGGAAATGTTTTAGGAAGCTTTCCATAAAGCCACATGACATAAAATAATAATAATAATATAGTAACAAAACTGTGCTACACAACACTGTTCAAAGCAACCTCTTTCATTTTGGCAAACAGGAAGTGTATAAGAATTGCTTCGCTGCTTCTATTTCCATTTCTTGGGTTCGAAGTAGAAATATTATGGAAATATAATATTAAATGTAATATTATAGAAATCTAATTTCTAAGTCAGAGATAATAAATAGGCTTTATCACACAGGCCAGCCCTGGAAATAGTTATCTGAAGTGCTATGTTGAGGAGGATTCTGAAGCTCTGTTTGGCAAGTGAAATGGGAAAGATTACCATTGTCTGTGCAGGCTCAGGGTTAAGCTGAGAAGAGGAATGGGAGTACCTATACCATATGTTCCCATGTACTAAGCCAACATAATCTACCCTAAAGTGTTGTTCACTACTGTCATTAGATTAATGAATTGAAGTAGAAAGAAAAGAAAGCTGCCTGGGCCAAAACCACCAAGATGATCAAATTAAATGGTAAACTAATCATTGACATTTTACTTTCCTTATTTTTTCCATTAAGCTATTCAACTCTTTACAGACATGTAAACCTTTCCTCATTCATAACTAGTTTACAAAATGGGCTTCTGTTCTGCATCAACTATTTTTCCAAGAACACCCTGGCACGATGGGCCACAACTGGCATGTGAATTCAGCATCTTCACCCCCAGGGATGTGGATCCCATCCCCATTCCAAACCAAGAGGAAATTAACTGCCAGGGAGGCGGAGCCCATCCCCATTCCAAACCAAGAGGAAATTAACTGACAGTTCTGATGGGAATGACATACTGACTCAGTACTCAGACCAAGCAATCCACTCCCGCAGTCAGCAAAATACACACTGGTTGTATTCTCTAACAACACAAAAATGCTTCACTCGATTTGCTTCCAGCCTCACTGTTTGCCAGGAAGCCACTGAAAAGAAGCAGGTATCAAGTGTCTCAGAGGAAGACCCTCCCAGGGTTCATTGTTAAATCCAGAGGCAGAACCCAGAGCAATTACACTTCTGGTACAATTACCAGCATCACCCACTCCCTGCCAAGTGAGGAGGCTTGGCAGCTGAATAATACAGCTTTCATTTTACATTTCCACTCCAATTAGCTGACAGTACTAGTCAATTGGCTGAATAAAACAAAATGCAGGGGAAGTTGAAAGGCCTCTATGTGGTTTGCAGAGCTGTGCCTTTGAGAACAATGATAAGATGAAAGGGACTGAAAAGCAAATTAGGAGACCCACTGCAACAAAAGAGCAGGCTGCAGACAACCCACAAGTGGGATGGATGGTTTAAATGGCGCGTCAGAGATATTTAAGCTTACCACCCATCCCACCTACTGTTTGTTTTACTAATAGCAAGAAAATTAAATTGCCGCCCCTGAACTTACTCACTGCCAGGTCTAGCTGGGACTTATTAGCATCGCCAGCATATACATGCAAAGGCAAACATTCTCCTAAGAACTTTTAGCCTTTCTTTCTGCCCTGCAGTCAACATTTACGGAGGAGTTGCTGTGTGCAAAGCCCCACTAGTGGTTAGGAGCTGTTACGGAAATAGAAGACAATGAGTTTCTGGGGAAGTTCATGGGCTCATCGGTGAGATGAAATGCACACGCATGAAATAAGCAGGAGACCACACAGTGGACAGCAACGGGAGAGGGTGGCAGAAAGCAACTTTGAATAACTGGACCATTAAAACTTGCTGACCAGTGCCAGAATCCTAGTGAATCCCACTGTGGTGTTCCAATAGATTCCACAGGAGTCCTCCCAAATTCTGGCTTGATAACTCCGTAACTCTTCCAGAGCTGAGCAGAATCAACCAGTGCCTTGAGCCCATTAATACATAGTCCAGATTGAACCAGGGCAGAGCTCCAGGGGGGCAGAGCTCCACGGCTCTGCCCTGCTCACCTGTATTCTTCCAGACCTTATACGAGGCTAATGACACCCACTGTTAACAGGGAAAGTTCTATCTGGTCACACTGAGGATAAACCTGAGACTTCCAGTATGGTTGAGGAATGATTCTGTTAAAGACAGAGTGAACACTATAATTTGTTTCCTAGGCTTCATCCAAAATATACTATTTCAGTCTTTATTCATTTTTGGCCCCATGACTGACATACAATATGGGACTTACAGGGGTGTTGTGACCTTGTCCAAAAGACTCATGTCAAATGTAGGAAAGAGGAAGTATTCATTAGCAAAGCAGGGTTTGCTGCAAAACTCTCTGTAGGACAATATGTGCCTGAATCATACTGTTCAACACACACAAGGTGGTTTAATAAGAGCCCCTTCTAAAAATGGGAGGACGGTGAGCCACACAATGCAAAGAATGAAATGAAGCTTGGCAAGGATACATGTATATTTGTAGAAAATAACAGTATTTGGCGAATGAGGGTCCCTTCTAAGGCATACCAACTGGTTTATTTCTGAGATAACAGTTAGATCTTATAAACATGGAAAATGGCATCTTACTTAGATGATCTGCATAAATAAAGACAGAACATATGCAAATTTTTTAAAGTTTCTAATACATATGCAAAAAAACCCTCAGGTAATTCTACTTCAACTATCAATTAATCAGCCCAGAAGTTGTTTACCATCAAGTTAGCTTTGTGTACGTACAGTATTTATAATAAGTAAAGATGTTTTACAGAGGAGGAAAAAAATCTTACAATACTAATGGAGGACATGAAAGAAATTTGATATATTTAGCCTTTATAATAAATTCTATATTACCATTTCTTGAGTTAAAAAACATAACTGGTTATGTATTACTATTATTATTTTGAGAGAGTCTGGCTATGTCGCCCAGGCTGGAGTGCAGTGGCGTGATCTCAGCTCACGGCAATCTCTGCCTCCTGGGCTCAAGCCATCCTCCCACTTCAGCCTCCCAAGTAGCTGAGACTACAGGTGCACACCACCACATCTGGCTAATTTTTGTATTTTTTGTAGAGACAGGGTTTTGCCATGTCACCCAGACTGGTCTCAAACTCCTAAGCTCAAGCCATCTGCCCGCCTCAGCCTCCCAAAGTCAGTTGTGAGCCACCATGCCCAGCCTGTATTATTTTTTAATAAACATGTGTTAATTTCTTTAAAAAGAAAGAAAAAGAAAAAAATGCTACTAGTATTCTTGAAATTTTCATAGTAACATTCATAAGAAATGTCTGTATTCTTGAGAAGAGCTGCTAAATAAAATGGCTAGAGAGAGAGTAGGTACAATCAAAGGCTGCTCTAGTCTCACACCTTCAGATTAGAAGATTTACTGTCTGAATGGACTGTAATATTTTGTTGCTTTGATTGTTCTATTAATGAAATTAGATTACACAGAACATGAGAAATTTTCTCCATTTGGTTCCTTTTCCACAATACAGAAAAATCGCCACTACAGGTAAGAACAAGATTGTAGCTATACTCATAGTAGACAACATATTTTTTTAGAACTGCCTGGACTTGTCTCAACCTAGACATTGTGGGCCATTTGGTCTCTTGTAACTACTCAACTATGTAAACTCAACTTTGTCAACGTTGTAGAGAAAAAGCCACAGACAACATGTAAATAAATCAGCAGGGCTATGTTCCAATAAACCTTTACTTGGGGGTACTGACATATCATTTTCATGTGTCACAAAATACTTTTATGATTTTTTAAGCCATTTAAAAATGTAAAATCCATTCTTGGCTGAATTTGACCAGCCATAGACTGAATTTGGCCCACAAGCTATAGTCCACGAACGTCTAATCTACTGCATCAGAAAAAGCAGAAGAAAATGTGAATCAACAAAATAGATTGTGTCTGTATCATTCAAAGGGATAAATGAGGGAACAGTGTTAAAGATTCTGGTCAATTTGGAGATGATAAAATGAGAGGAGTCTTCAAAGAGTTAATCATCTACTCCAATCCACATCACTACTGCCCTCTGACTCTTGAGCCTGCTGATAAAATTCCAGCTCCTGTTCCTGTCCTTGAGCTGTACTAGAGGATATGGGATGAGCAAGACTGTCATCTCCTCTGTCAGTGAGAATGATGGGCCTTCATTACCTGATTCTAGACTGAAAAGAAAAGTATTAGTACTTGGATACCTGCCTATCCCAGAGCAAAACAAGTTTTTTTCTGCAGAGAAAACAAAAGGAACTAACTTCTGCCAATGAAAAAAACCTTCATGAAATTTATTATCTATGGAGTGGCAGCAAAAATAGGCCCAACAAAATGTTAAGTTCCAAATTTGTAGCAGCAAGGCAATTACTTATCCTGACATCTTAAGTAAACTCTGGAGAAAACTCAACCTTCTCAACAAAGTTTATTATTGTTTCTCAAGGATGAAACAGGTATCTTACACAAATATATTTTAAATTCAACATGTTATTTAGATGCTTAATCAATCTGGTCTGGCAGGTGGCTCTTTTCAAAGCTTTTTAAAAATACACTTTTGTTTAGTAATATATACTATCTGTCCTAGAAACTGGCTTGATATCTACATTACACATGATCAATTGTTGCTATGTCTAAAAGAAAAAGCAATTAGGAAATATATTATTTGTGGTTCTACTTCCACTGTTTATAAGCAGATAATACATTTTTTGTTGTCTTAAAAAAGTTTTAATATTTTGATTTTCTAAAATAATAGGTCTTTGGTGTGAAATAAAACATACTCATGAAAATTCAAATAGAATTCATTTGCTAAAAGACAAAAATGGCCTTAAATGAGGTAGAACTTCATTCTTAAGCAAACAAGTAATTCAGTCTGATAATAGATGTATAAGTAGGGCTGCAATTCACTGATATATTAATAGATCTTCCCTAATAAGAACATTAAATAGCATTTGGTTTATAGCATGAAAAAATAAAATTATCTCCAAGATGAGAAAGCAAAAAACCAGCAAAAGAATGTAATTACCATAGAAGCATTTCCTGAATTATACTGGAGCTGAAATCCTCTATTAGGGAAAATGAACCCTAAAATACACCATGTTCCCTCTATAAGAATAGAAAGAAATGTGTCTTTTGTAAACTTCAAGGTCATCTTTTGTGAATTGAAAGGATAAAGAATTTGTTTTAATGATCATTTTCTAAGAAATATCACATTTTATATTTGGAAAATCACACAGAGAAGGCAGACTCAGAATATTTGGATGCAAGCAAACTACATGTGTCACCTTCTCACTAATCTCCCAAACAAATTGGTTTCTTGTCCCCTCCCACAGGTGACAAGTGGGTGGCTCTGGGTTTGGAACAGTGCTGGATCAACATTTGTTTCAGTACCTCTGGGAAGACTGGTTTGACTGATTCTGGGGCTAACTCTCTGCAATCTCAAGATTAGGGCCAGAATGACAGTGGATCCAAACATTCTACAGAGTAATTCTCTCAGATCTGCCATTAGACAAGATCCAGGAGCTAGGTCAGAACCTAGGTTTCAATCAGATATCATACGACAAACAGTATGCACTTGATGATCCATCTCCACACAGTCTGCAACTGTCCACTCCTGGCTTGGTGATGCAATGCTCACATAATGAACTGTATTGAACTTGGGAAATGCATAGTCTCCAATTCAGAATAGGTTGAACAAATCACAGCACATGTGAGCATATTTCCAGATATACCCCAAACTTTCTACCCTCTATGCACAAAAAGAGAGCTTTAGGGTAGCCTAGTGTGCTGTATTTCAAGCATAGAGACTTCTGAGATAGTTCCCCTCTCTCTGTGTGTGTATTCTCCAAAATCAATCAGATTTCTTAAGAGTCCAAGAGAGGAGAAACCAGGATGGACAGAATTATCATACTTCATTTGGTAAAATATTAACATAAATACAACTTGTGTGTGTGTGTGTGTGTGAGAGAGAGAGAGAGAGAGAGAGAGTGAGAGAGAGAGAGAAGGGAGAGAGACAGGAAGAGAGGAGAGGAGGGGGGAGGGGAGGGGAAGGGGAGGGGAAGAGAGGGGAGGGGAAGAGAGGATAGGGGAAGGGGAGGGGAAGAGAGGAGAGGGGAAGGGGAGGGGAAGAGAGGAGAGGGGAAGGGGAGGGAAAGAGAGGAGAGGGGAAGGGGAGGGGAAGAGAGGAGAGGGGAAGGGGAGGGGAGGAGAGGGGAGAGAAGGGAGGGGAGGAGAGGGAAGGGAAGGGGCGGTATCTTGTAGGTTCATGAGTTAGAGGGAATAGGAGTTTGCCATAGCTACCGTCCATTGAATGAATGCTGAAAATCTGGCACAGTACTGGGGAAAATTATTCATAAAAATTGCAGTGAGTGACAACTGCCAACAACAGATTTTGCAGGCCTTGAGGAAGTGACTTAAGAGCTAACAAAATAAAAATAGGTATAAGCAGACTAAACACAGGAGATGAGGAAAGCAATCTCTTATCTCCAAAATGAATCTTCAAGCTGTCCACATCTCTTGGGCTCCTCTGCCACCTCTGGTCCAGGGCACTCTCACCTCTTAGCTGGGCTGAAGCTCTGGCAGTCCCGCACAGAACAGTCCTCTTCCAGACATGCCCCCCAACAATTTTGCCTACAGCAACCAGATCATACCATTCTCATATGTGATGGTTAATTTTATGTGTCAATGTGACTGGGCTAAGGGATGCCCAGATACCTGGAACGTATTCTTTTTGGGTGTTTCTAGAAGAAATTAGCATTTGAATGAGTACACAGTAAACAAGATCTGCCCTCATCAATGAGGGAGGGCATCGTCCAATCCTTGGAGGGCCTGAATAGAACAAAAAGGCAGAGGAAGGGCAAATTCTCTCTCTCTCTCCTTCAGCTGGGACATCCAGCTCCTGCCCACACCAACCAACTCCATAATAAATCTCCTATCTATCTATCTATCTATCTAGTTGTCTAGCTATCTTTTATTGGTTCTGTTTCTCTGGAGAACCCTGACTAACACATCATCCTAAAAACACATCAGTGTAATCTCACTGACTAAAAAAACTTAAATTTCTCATCAGGTCTGCCAGGCCCCTGACTTTGCTCCAGTCTTATCCCCTACATGTCCTTAGTCATATTGGTCTTCTAGCATCTCCTTGAAAATACGCTCCTGTGGCCATAAAGGTTTCTTTTCTCCGACACAGTCTCTCCCTTCTTCTCCTGACCCAGTTCCTCTCACTCTTAAGATTCCACCTCCTCATCCAAATCTTCCCTGACTGCTCTATCCAATGTAGGCCCATATTATTCTCTATCATGGCTTTCCATTTCGCTTCATGGCACCAAAAACAACTGGAAACCATTCTGTTTACATCTGCTTCACTCCCTGGAAGATAAGGCCCTAAGAGTAAGAACGGTTTACTGCTGAACTGCCAGGGCCCACAACTGCAGATATCTGTGGAATGAGAAAATAAACTATGATCTGTTCCCCTCTGCTTCTCTATTATCCCTATTATCTATAACAGTGAGGGTTTCCAAGAAATAGATCACTCACCAAAGAATATATTCTTAGTTGGCTCATTCATGAAATCATTCCCTTATGCATGTATTTATGCACTGATTTAATCATTTATAGTGAATATATGTTGAGCCGCTACTAAGTTCAAACTATGGAAAGAAATGCAGCAAAAGAGATATGGGTTGTGCATCTTGACCAAAAATACAAAGAATAATAGTTATATTCATCCATACTGAGTTAATTTAGGTGGGTACATGGGCCAGATATTTGCAAGAGAAGCATTCTAGGGCAAATCTAGACAAGTCTGACATCTAAACCATTTCATGGGAAAGAACAACTTTTTGTTTCCCTTCCATTTAATTTTACTGTGTTCATTCATTCATTCATTCACTGATTAATAAGTGTCCACTAAGCACACTCAATGTCCCAAGCACTGTGCCAAGTGGTGGCCACAGATGTCAGGGAAAGAAAAAGCCCAGGATCTGTAAGAAATGACATAGTATTACAGGTTCTACAATAACAGACTAGGAGAGGACTCGACCAATGAAAGACGCCAAAAATAAGAAGAAGCACTAAATTCCAGAATGGGGAAATCAGTTTTCACTAAAAAATATTTTATGCACACCCACATTCATAGCAGCATTATTCACAATAGCCAAAAGGTGGAAGCAACCCAAGTGTCTGTCGACAGATGAATGGATAAACAAAATGTAGTCAATACATACAATGGAATATCAATCAGCTTAGGAAGGAAAACTCTGATACATGCTCCAAATTGGATGAACCTTGAGGATATTAAGCTGAGTGAAATAAGCCAGTCACAAAATGACAAATGCTGTATGGTTCCACTTATATGAGATACCCACAGTAGTAAAATTCATAAAGCGAGAATAGAATGGAGGTTGCCAGGGGATTAGGGAAGAAGGAAATAGGGAGTTGTCTAAAGGATACAGAGTTTCCATTTTGCAAAATGAAGAGTTCTGTGGATTGGTTGTACAACAATGTGGATACACTTAACACTGCTGACCTGTACAGTTAAAAACAATTGGCCGGGTGCGGTGGCTCATGCCTATAATCCCAGCACTTTGGGAGGCCAAGGCAGGCAGATCACGAGGTCAAGAGATCAAGACCATCCTGGCCAACATGGTAAAACCCCATCTCTACTAAAAATACAAAAATTAGCTGGGCGTGGTGGCATGCACCTGTAGTCCCAGGTACTTGGGAGGCTGAGGCAGGAGAATTTGTTGAACCCAGGAGGCAGAGGTTGCAGAGAGCAGAGATCACACCATTGCACTCCAGCCTGGTGACAGAGCAAGACTCCATCTCAAAATAATAATAATAATAAAGATGGTAAATTTTATGTCATATGTATTTTACCACAATTAAAATTTTTTTAAAACAAACATTTTATAGACCAGCGTCAAGTTACACAGTATGGCTGAGATAGCCATCAGGTGTACCCCAAACCTCATTTCTCTCTGCATCTTGACGCTTAGCATCCAGAAAGGCAGGTTTACCGACTGGCCCCTGATTGACTGCTTTAGAGATCGGGGGAAAGACACCTTTGACATAGTCATTAATCTGCAGGAACACAGACTATGGTCCTAGATCATAACAACTGGGAGGATAGCCTTTGTGCAAAGAAGGCTGGTTTTTGTCCCCTAATTCCATGACAAGGGCCCCTCAGTTCATCCAAGGTTGTCAAGATAGGACTGGCTAGTAATGTTCTGTGCATGGAGACAAATTAAAATAAACAGCCAGCAACAGCCAGGTAAAGCTGCACAACTCACTTGCCCACAGTACAGGGCTGTTTTTCTCAGTTATGAATGAGTAAATTAATTGGCTTTGGCACAAGCAACCTATTGGCTTGAGGGAAATTTCTGCTGTAAAATCAAAAACACTTTTCACAGGCAGATCTCAATAAATCTGAGAGGTACCCACAAACTGTGCTGCTTTTATCAAGATGTATGTAGGATGTTCAGATACAATGAAGGATTTGCTTTAAAATTTTCCAGCTAAAAAATTAAAAATGGGAAAGGCAGATGAAGCAAGACTGGCAAATGTTAACAGTTCTTGAAGCCAGATGAAGGTTACATGAGGTTCATTATACCATTCTCTCAACTTCTGTGTTTGCTTAAACATTTTTCAAAAGTTGATTTATGTGTTAAATGTGCATGTGGCAAAACAATTTATGACAGGCTTGTTGATAACTTCAAGACAGATACAGAATTTAGATTATTCCTAACCCAACCACATACTATCAAGTTAAGCAAGGAGATTTATGACGGATAGAACATAACAGTACCTTTGCCTAAACAAGTCATAGAACACAAGGGTACTGGCTAGGAGATGGAGCAAGATTTAAGAAAGGAGACATTTTTACCCTTTTACTCCTCTGCTGTTTTCAGCTACATCAATCCAGTCTATAAAAGGAGCCACAGCAGAAAAGTCAGCTCCTCCCACCAAATTCCCCAGAACCAACTACTTTCCCAAAGATGCACAGACTTTATTCCCTAGTTCCAGCTCCATGCTAAATTCAGTGGCAACCATAAATAATGAACCCACCACCTATTAAAGTTATCTGTGCACACTTGAGACCCAAGAATTATACACATGAGTGTTTCTAACTTGAAAAAGCACCCTACTTGTAGGTGACTAACTTTTGATCTTGGGAAGTTATAGAGGTGATGACCAATGAAAACTGAACAAAAGCAATAGAGGAAATGGTTTCCTGCCCAAGAAGAGCGCTCAGTTAGTGTTTGCAGAGTTAATGAATTTAAAAAATTATTTAAAGCCATTTTGGGCAACTGTCTATCAACTTCTTCCTCTCTGTAGTCTCCATATTTGATACAGAATCCAGTAAAAAAAAAAATCACCCTTTAAGGGTCCATATTCTCCTAGCAGTCAAGTATATCTATTATACATTTTAATAATATTCATCCAGATTATGAAAGCTCTATGTGCTTACTCCAGAAAACATGGAAAATAAGACACGAAAAAAGACCCCAAAGAACTACTGTTATAATTTGATTTCTTCCACTTGTGTTTTATAGAGACAGACAAGAAAGAAATGATGTCCCAGCCTCTTTTGCTGCAAGTGTGTTTACCTGACTGCATTTTGGCCAATGGCCAAGTCAATGGAAATATTGTGTGTAACCTTTGGGTCATGCCCAAGTGGAAAGCACTTGAAGGAATGACAGAAGGAGGAGAAATATGTTCATGTTCTGCCCTTTCCCTTGCAATGCAAATGGGGGGACAAACCTTATTGATCATGCAACCTTGAGGGATGTATGGATCTACAAAACAGAAGGAACTTGGATCTCCAAAATTGTGGAGCCACATTCTAATCATGGTAGGCCACTTAGATCTCTCCCTTCAGGATGTAAATACTCCTTCTTCTCCCAGCTGCCAGGATTGTGGGGTAGGAATTGCTCTTGGCTGAAGAGGTCTGTGTCCCACAATATTATTTATCCCTGGATCAGCCTGCATCCAGAGACTAGTCCATAAGGAGGTGCAAAACCCTGGCTCCCTTGCCTAGATGCACGGCCAACTAGGAATCACCATCCCAACTCCAGAGCTCCCATGGGATTGGCTGAAGCCTCTGTTGTGACTGTGTCACAATGCACCTTCTCTCTCTGCTCAACTTTGCTTCCTTGATACTCATAGTGTTTTCCCCAAGAACACTCTCCAATAAAACACTTATATATCAATTTCCATTCCAGAACTTATTTCTCAGGGAATTCAACCTTAGCACATAAGCCACTGTTATTTGCTCAGTCACAGTAAGTAGAATCAATATTTCAGTGAATTCAAGTACTCATTAGGTGCTAAGCTCAGTGTTGGAAATTCTAAGTTGACATCATACATTTGACCCTGTTAGTGTGTGAAATGTGGTATAGTAAAAGGTATGAACATAAGGAATAAATAAGTGCATTTATGGAGACATTTCTATCCCTAGGTTTGCTCCACACCACTTTCAAAGAAGTAAAAGTCAGGTTTGCTCCCAAATCCTAATATCCTTGAATTCTTATTCTCTGCTTGCCTTAGGACAGACCTTTATTGCCTTTGTGCAGATGATCTCTTCAGACTGACTCCTTTGATTTACCAGCCTCTCCCTTTCTTAAGCTCCTTTGACTTGGTTTTGGGGGTACATGCATAGTCCACATCTTCAGACAAAAGGCACTACTACCCCCAGGCCTACAGAAAGGGAAGACGATGCACAAAATGCAGCGAATGCAAGAGGAAGGAGGTCACAGTAGGTTCCACAGAGAAGGTAACATTTTAGATGAGACTTGAAGGACAAACAAGAATTTGCAAAGGTGATAATTTTCAAATTTTACATAATTTTTATAAGTATTACTTAGCCAGTATTCACTGCAAAATTATTCACAATGGCCAAAATGTGGAAACAACCCAAGTTTCTTCAACAGATGAAAGATGAATGAATGTATATATATATACATACATATACATCCAATGGAATATTAGTCATAAAAAGAAATGAAGTTCTGATACATGCTACAACACAGATGAACCTTGAAAACATACCAAATGAGATAAGCCAAACACAAAATGGCAGATCTTGTATGATTCCATTTCTAAAATATCTACAATAGGCAAACTTTGAGAGAGAGAAAGTAGATGAGGGGTTACCAGAGGCAGAGGGAGGGAGAGTGGAAAGTTACTGCTTAATGGTTACAGGGATTCTGTTTGGGATTATTTAAAAAATTGAGAAACATATAATGGTGATGGTTGCACAACATCATGAATGTGATTAATGCCACTGAATTACACAGTTAAAATGGCAAATTTTATGCTGTACATATATTACAACAATTTTTTTTTAAAGAGGGGATTACTTAATGTCAGAGCTTTACTTGAGTTCAAGTCCAAGGAACAATTTGATGAAGTGAAACAATTTCCCAAGCCCCTGGGCCCATGCTGGGTAGTCCAGGTGAAGAGCCCTTGGAAGGCAGCTAGAGGGGACAGGTGCTCAGACAAATGCTTGCCACAACATGGCTTTCCCCACGCCTTCTCCATGGATCTGTGTTAGCCCAATGAGCACATAAGTTCAAAGGCAGCATTTTAGTCATAGCCCCTTTTATTAGGGTGTCAGAATCAGCCTCCTGCCTCCCTGCTTTTTCAATGACAGTATATAAACTTTCACAAGTTGACTTCTTTTTAAAAATACATCGAAAGATGGCATTTCTCCATAAGGTAGATAGGTGCGCCTGTCTTCAGTGCATGGCTCAACAATACTTTTACACACATTTAGACAGTGATGCAACCACCACCCAGGTTTCCATAGATAAACTTATCAACACCCAGAAGTTTCCTTCATGTCCTTTCCCTGTCTATAACCCACTCCCTTCTGAAATAACCCTTGCCCTGACATCTATAAATATTTATTAGTTATGTCATGCAATTACTTTCAAATGAAACTTCTCACTATAATTTAAGCACTTAGATATCCACACTGCCTTTCTTTGCCAACAATTACCATCTTTCCCTATGGGGAGGCCATGATGTCCAACACCATACGCACACCGGGAGGAGAATGCTCACACCTCAGTGAAGGGAAATGAAGCCTTGGTGGGTGCGGACATGGGGTGCCCATAAACTCCCCACATTGCACAACCAGGAAGAAAGTAGCTTACTGCTTCTTTGGAGGCACTGCCACCTAACAGGCCCTGTGATTTTATAACCTAACAACCATTGATTTCTGCCAGGAGCTCCAACACCTACAATTCCCCTGCTCTGTGATGATTGTATAGATATAGATAATTCACTTACCTTCTCTGTCTCAGATGCTGCCATACCAGGCAAACCTATTTTCCATAATTGTATCATCCTTCTTGTAGACAAGGGCAGGACAATGACACATGAGCCATCCCTATGGCCCCAACTTCTCAGGGCATGCAAGTATCCCTGAGATATGAAAAGCTTGGGGCAGAGGAAGGCAAAGCAAAAGCTGACACTCTGTGGAAGTCAAGAAAGCCCGAAAATATAACTGTCATTTATTACAAATCAGGGCACCTTCGTAAGAGATATGTGTCTACTCACTATGCACCAGACACTGTATTTGGTGCTGAGACTCCAAGTGATATAGACCTAGGCCTGATAGAGTCTGTTGGGAGAATAAACAGTACATTTAAACACAAAGCTTATCACAGTGGCTAATTTACATGCAAGGTGATTCATGCTATCACCAAGGTATGAGTGGCTTAGAATGAGAACAGAGAGACCAGGGCCTTCAGCCCAGCTTTGGAGAAATAGGCTTCTGGGAGGTGGTCCCAGATTAAGTCTTGGGAGCTATTAGATAGATTAAATAAAAGAGAGTTGTGAGGGCTAGGGAAGGGGGAAGGAGGGAGAAGCAGCTGTTCCAGGAAGAGGAAGTGCAGGAACACAGGTCCTGGGGTGTGAAGTGGAATAGCACAGTGTGCTGTGTGCTACCATCGCATGAAGGATGAGGGGGACTAGCAAGAGATGAGGCAGGTAAGGAGCTCAGCAGAGGCTGGGTCAACAAGAATAAAGAGCTTAGGCAACTCTGCTATTTGAACCCCAGACAGGACACAGCCTGAGAACCGCAGGAACTCTGGCACAGGGAGCTAAAGAGCACAGAGTCAACGGGCTGTTCTGGCTTTGTCAGTTCATTTGAGAGGCAGGTCAACAGTAAAGAAGGTGAATGAAATTAGCCTCCTTGACGATTTACTTGGGATCAAATACTCCTTTTAATTAAGAGCAGTTATTTTCAAAGGTCAGTTTCAATATGATCCTGCTGCTATGACCCTTTCAGTAATAGATAAGTTAGCCAGGGAGATCCTGACAGTTTAAGGATCTGCCCTCAGAACCACAGAACTGCACAAACCTCAGAGAAAAGGGCAGAAAATAGATGGCTCACTCCAACTGGGGACCCAAGGAAAGTATAAGATATAGACTGTTGACAGAGGTGTGGGTAGGGTAAAGGAAGCCCCAGGCAAACAGAGATAGCCATTAGCACCACCAGGTCTGAACAGACATAAAGGAGAACAGTTCCAGAACCCAAAAGAGCTGTGGTCTTTTGGGGACAGAGGAAGCCACCCAACAGAGGGAGGGAGCTGGAGGAATAAATATCCCTACCTCATTCTCCTGCCACCCCCCAGTCTCCTGTGGTATCTTCCATTGCTTACACCCAACAGGAAGCCAGAAGGGAAGGGGCCCACCAGTGCATGCAACCTCCAGGGTTAACTACTGAAGAGAGCAAACTCTATGTGGTGCTTTTGGAGCATGGACGTACATATATAATGGGTATAAAAACTACAATTCACTTTCCTCTTTTCAGTACGACCTAAACTAGGTATGGCTTTTCTGTAAAAAGAATCATACTTTGTTTTTGTTTTTTTGGTTTTTTTAAATGGGGTCTTGCTCTGCTGCCCAGGCTGGAGTGTCATGGCACAACCACAGCTCACTGCAGCCTTGACCTCCCTGGCTCAAGAAATCCTCCCACCTCAGCCTCCCATGTAGCTGGGACCACAGGCATGTGCCACTACACCTGGCTAATTTTTTTATTTTTTATTTTTTTGTAGAGACAGGGTCTCACTTTGTTGTCCAGGCTGGTCTCGAACTCCTGGGCTCAAGTGATCCACTCACCTTGGTCTCCCAAAGTGCTGGGATTACAGGTGTGATCTGATGCGCCCAACCCCTAGAATTCTATATTGTATGAACTTAGGAAAAGTTATGGAAGAATATGCTAAGTTTTAATGTCATCTTGAATACTTATTACAATAAGCATGTATTACTTGTGTGATAAATTATAATGTAGAAAAAGTTTAATATAAGTAAATAAACAATGAAGTTTTGAAAACCAGTTCTATTTATTTAATAATAAATAAAAATTTATTATTCCTGAGACTTTCCAAAACATTTTGCATTTCTCTAAATGTGTCCTTTATTTCCTGAAGTTTTGATTGTTTTTTATTTATGCTATTTCACTGAAGATTTCTCCCCTCATTTCTTGTATCATTTTTTTATTTCCTTAAATTCCACTTCACCTTTCTCTGTTGCCTCCTTGATAACTGACATTCTGAATTCTTTTTCTGGCAATTCACAGATTTCTTCTGGTTTGGATCCATTGCTGGTGAGCTAGTGTGATTTTGGGGGGGTGTTAAAGCACCTTGCTTTGTCATATTACCAGATTTGTTTTTCTGATTCCTTCTTAATGGGTTGGCTATGTCAGAGGGAAGATCTAGAGCTCAAGGCTGCAGTTCAGATTCTTTTGTTCCAGGAGATGTTCCTTTGATGTAGTACTCTCTCCCTTTTTCTAAGGATGTAGCTTCCTGAGACACGAGCTGTAGTGATTGTTATCTCTCTTCTGGGTCTACCCGCCCAGTTGGTCTATCAGGCTCCGGGCTGTTAGTGGGGGTTGTCTGCACAGAATCCTGTGATATGAACCGTCTGTAGGTCTCTCAGCTGTGGATACCAGCACAGTATTTGCGGTGTCTCCTGGGTCCTGCAGGAGCTATCCACTTCCTTCAGAGGGTATGTGGGTTCCCTCGGCTTTTCTGGTTTATTCCTGCAGTAGTTCTGGAGCAAAGGTTCACAATGCGAGTCTCCACACACTGCTCTGTCTGTCCAAGTGGGAGCTGCAATCTAGTCCTGCCTGCCGTCTGCCATGATCAAAAATGTATCCATGAAGTCATGTCTTCATTCTAAAAGACCTGAATTGGGAAGGCTTGATGGTGCATTTTGCCTCATGTATTTACTCACCCTGCAAAGGACCTTGAACGCAGAGGAAAGAACACCAGATTGGAAGAAGTTATAGGAGCTTGATTACTCAATCTGTAGTCCCGAGACCTGGATTCTTTTCAAACCGCTCCCTGTAACTTTGCTAATCACTTTAGCTCACTGACCTACTAGAGTTTCTTGACAAGTGAAATAAAATAATAATATTTGCCTCACAGATGACTGGGAGGATTATGGAGCCTACTAGAAGCAAGTATCTATCATTACTACATCTCCCTATTCCCCTTTAAAAACAAGAAATTTTAGATCAGTATTTCTACATTATTTTTGAAATATGTAGAGGTACCATGATTATACTTTTCTCATCTAAATAGAAAAAAGTACTCTGCTTTAAAAGCTTCCCTATATCTGTAGCCCTAAATATTCCTTATGAACTTTAATTTATCTGAGGCAGCAATTTAAAAGTAATCACAGGTTCTAATTTAGTCTCAGATTTGGGAGTACTATAATCACTTTGGCAAGCCTGACTTCTGCTGCATTCTTATTCTCCTTGGATTAGTCTCCAAAAGAAAACAACAAAAGAAGAAGGAAAAGTTTTAATTGAAGTAGTGTAGGACATTCCATTTCATTTCCAGACTTTGCAAGGATTGTATTACAAGGCTTAATGGGTGGCTTCAGAAAAAAGTCCTTCCATTTCTCAATGAAGGTTTTAAACATCACAGTATTCACTGCAGTCCTTTGGTGATAACTATGCAGTTGGTCTAATTTTTCAAAGTAGCTTTATCTCAACTGATGCCTATTTTAGAAAGGGCTCCACCTGAGCACACCTCAGGATAACTAGGCCCTATTGCCCCCAGCCAGAATCTTTCAGAAAGGTCACAATCACCTGTGGCAGCAACTGATAAGGGTGGAACCATTTCCACAAAGGAAGCAGGAAATTCCCAAGAGCAGAAAGAGGGACAGCAGGTCCCAGGCTTTGTCTTCTACCCTATTAGGCTGGAAGTCAGGGGGCCAAGACTTCGCACCCAGTTAAGTCATCTATAAAATGGGTTCAACTAAAATTTCCCCAGGCCCCCCTGAATGCCACAATTTTTAGGATTCTTCCCAGCCATTCCTCTTAAAACGCTTAAATAAGTTCATTGTTCAGTTACCTTGATAAAGAAAAGATGAAATATGAGGGAATATTTGCACAAGAGGTGTATTCCCACAAATATTATGTGAACTAATTTTTCTAAAGGGAAATAATATAACAATATTATAAAAACACCCTTAGGGATGGTACGGTTGTTTCCTAAGGCTGCTGTAATACATTACCACAAATGCAGTGGCTGAAAACACCAAAAAATGTATTATTTTATGGTCCTGGAAGTGAGAAGTTTGAAATTGGTTTAGCTGGGCTAAAGTCAAGGTGTCAGCTGGGCAGCTTCTTTCTTAAGGCTCCGAGGGGAGAACCTGTCTCCTTGCCCTTCCAGTTCCAAGTGGCCCCCTCTATTCCTTGGCTCACGGCCCCTTCCTCCACCTTCATGGCACATTATTCCAGTCACTACCTCTATCATCACATCATCTTCTCCTCTGTAGTATAACTCCCTCTGCCACCCTCCTAAAAGGACCCTAGTGATTACATGACTGGGCCCATCTGACTATCTAGGACACTCTAACTCCTATCTCAAGATCCTTATCTTAATTTCATCTGCAAAGTCCCTTTTGCCACGTAAGAATTATACATGGTTATATGTGATTGAGATATGAACAACTTGGGGCCGTTACTCAGCCTGTCACAGGTAGCATGTTTGTGATTTTCAGTTTGAAAATATTAAGTTGTCCACTAACTGCTGCCTTTAGAATTCTGTATACAGTGGATGAAAGGTCTGTCCAAGAACCCAACAGACCCTTTTCCTCTTCCTTCCTCAGGCTTCCTCTCAAGCAGGAGGGGCAGAGACTGCCCTGGGGAAACAGGCGTCATTCAGTTACAGTGAGAGGCCAGACTGCGGTGATGTAGTCTTAGCAGTCTGAGCCAGACCTGCCACAGCAAAGGCAGCAAAATGTGCCTTTGTTCTCTCCCCTCCCCTCTTCCTGCTGCTGCTCCCAGAGCCCCCTCTCGGAAAGGAAGCTTAGGTTTTAATCATCACCAGTTCTCCAGGCCACTGGGCCAGCTTTCTGCACTATTTTAAAATTTCTCTTTTCTACTCCCAACCTGATAGTTCAGCAGTAACTAGATTACACATTGGGTAGAGCTGCTGATTCAAGTAATTCACATAGAGATTTGAAAGAACATTTCTCTTTCAGAGAGATGTTTTATCACACTGAAAGAGTCTAGGCTGGACGCAGTTGCTCATGCCTGTAATCCCAGCACTTTGGGAGGTCAAGGCAGGTGGATCACTAGAGCCCAGGAGTTCAAGATGAGCCTTGGCAACAAAGTGAGATCCTCCCTCTACAAAAAATTAGCTGGGTGTAGTGGCACATGCCTGTGGTCTCAGCTACACAGGAGGCTGAAGCAGGAGGATTGCTTGAGCCTATGAACTCCAAGCTGCAGTGAGCCAAGATCACAGCACTGCACTCCAGCCTGAGCAACAGAGAAAGATCCTGTCTCAAAAAAACAAAACAAAACAAAAAAAAAAGGAAGGAAAGAAAGAGGAAGAATCCAACTGGTTGGGATAACCACCCTTTTAACTGCTCTTCTCTTTTCAGTGGCGCTCCACCCCTTATCATTTATGGACTCAACATTACATCTGACTATTGTCAGGGACTCCTATTCCCACCTCAAGCTCCACCACCCAGCAAGTCCCCTGGAGCTTAGGAAACAGAGCAAAATGCAGATGCCCTTCATCGTGCATTTGGGGACTTCCTAAGCAGAGTCTCCTTAACAACTATGCCCTGCTGGAAACTAGTATCTTTTACTGATCCCCAAAAATATAGGAAAAAAAGTGAAAAATGTAAGGAAGAAGACGTGGTTCAAAACATATCAAGTTGTGCTTAGAAGTTTCCCAAAATTTGCTTTCATTGTAGTGATGTCTTTTATTCTTTTCACTTAGAAACTCTAAATCAGACATAACATTTTGAATTTTAAAGAATACACAATCCAAATAGTTCAGAGTTAGTCAATGTAAATGGTCTTCTCCATATGGTGCACTTTGTGGACTATGAAAAGGAGGAAAAAATCGCTGGTAAAAGCCAGGGCAAGATTTATAAAGCTTCATGATAATGATCCCAAAACTCAGTCCAGACACTCACATTGGTTCTTGAAAATGAACCAAATAGCCCTTAAATCTCTTTGATAATTATGCCTTTAAAAGAGAAAGTTTTACTGTAATTTATTCCTTTAGTTAGCACTTATCTCACTCTATAATTGCAATCTCTGTATGAATGGAGATTAGCTACATTTACTTTGGGAAAGCACCACTCATTTTCTCTCAGGCAAAATGAAAGTCTTTCCCTGACAGTTCTATAACATGACTGCACAGTACTCCATTGTACAGATGTTTAGCTAGTCCATATAGAGCTGATTCTCATTATTCATGGTAGTTTCGTTCTAAAACATCACCACAAACACTGAATTAATAAATACTGAACCACTGCTCTTAGGGGAAATATAGGCTTGGGATTCCATGAGCCTCTGATCACAACATTTTCATCAACTGATCAATATATAACCTTGTTTTATGTGTGTTTCTACTTAAAGAACCTTATTTAATATATATTCTTAATTCATTAACTTTGAACTCATGGCCAACAGCACTATAATTCATGCCTAAATGAAGCTTACCTAACACAAGTGTTTGTAGGGCATATCACAGCCTTTTTGTACTCAGGAACACTAGACAGCCCTCTAGCACTATGTTTGGGGACAATTTTAAACAGTAAGATCACTAACAAAGATGTGAAAAGTTAGAGCACAAAATGGACCACAGAAAGGGCACTTGTTTACAGTAGGAAACAAGAGGAGGCCAGGTGTGGTGGCTCACGCCTGTAATCCCAGCACTTTGGGAGCCCGAGGCGGGCGGATCACCTGAGGTCAGGAGTTCGAGACCAGCCTGGCTAACATTGTGAAACCCTGTTTCTACTAAAAATATGAAAAATTAGCTGGGCGTGGTGGCAGGCGCCTGTAATCCCAGCTACTCAGGAGGCTGAAGCAGGAGAATAGCTTGAACCCAGGAGGTGGAGGTTGCAGTGAGCTGAGATCACACCATTGCACTCCAGCTTGGGTAAAAAGAACGAAACTCCATCTAAAAATAAAATAAAATAAATAAAATAAAATAAAATAAAATAGAGAGAGAGAGAAGAGCTGAAACAAGAAGAAACAATGTCACTTTGTTAGACCTCAATTGAGAACTAGTGTTTCAAGAGACTCAAATTTTTCACCATGTTGAATATGTCCAAAAATGGCCACAAAAGTGCCATGAGTATTGATTTGGGGGTTACAAACAAATTTTAGTTGAGTAGGTAAATTTGCAAATACAGAATCCACAAATAATGAGGATTGGCTGTACTTTTATCCCTCAGTTTCTTTATCCCTCAGTTACCTTTAAGTCCCTTGCTGATTCATTGAGAGGGCTCCCAGTTCCTAACATGCACCCACACTTACCCCATTTTATCACACTTATTGCCTGGAAATAGTGTGATGAAATTCCCAATAGCTACAGAAGAAGCACTCAATTAACATTTGTTAAACAAATCGAACCAGTCTGAATTACCCTGTGGGAAGTTTTAGTCATTACTCCCAAAATTGGCATTATGAAATGGTCCTATTATTATTTTCAATACCCCAAGTACCAAGCAACACTTTTAATTTTTTTAAATGATAGCTTGGTTCACCCAGTATGTTCTGGAACATTCACATCCACAAATAAGAAAGCCCAGCTCACCACCCCATGCACAGTCAGAAGAGGGGGAGATGTGATGATCAAGAGGAGGGAAACCACAGCAAAGCAGAAGTATCCAAATCCTAGATCCTGGCCACAGGGCCAGTCAGTGCATAGATAGTGACCCCTTTACCTGAGGCAGTGCTTAACACGTGGGTGTGGGAGCTTGGGAGCTTGATAAAACATGTGGGTTCCGTGTTCCACACCAGACCAATTAAAACAGAATCCCAGAGGTGGATCCAGAAAACTGATTTTTTTTTCTTTTGAGATGGAGTCTTGCTCTGTCACCCAGGTTGAAGTACAGTGGCACCATCTTGGCTCACTGCAACCTCTGCCTGCTGGGTTCATGAGATTATCCTGCCTCAGCCTCCCGAGTAGCTGGGATTAGAAGTGTGCACCTCCTTCCTCTACTAATTTTTGTATTTTTAGTAGAGATGGGGTTTCACCATGTTGCCCAGGCTGGTCTCGAACTCCTAACCTCAAGTTATCCACCCACCTCAGCCTCCAGAAGTGCTGGGATTACAGGCATGAGCCATGGCACCCAGCCCAGAAAACTGACTTTTAAAGAACTGAATTTTAAGAAGCTCCCTGTCGATGCTTATGCAAATCCAGGTTTGGGAGTCACTGCTCCATCCAGAGAGTGGGCTTAATGAGGGGGCACAAATTTGGAAAAGTTGAGAAATCAGGGGTTAAAAGCTCAATCCACTCATGAGCCAGGTAATGCCAAACCTCCATTTTCTCATCTATAAATATGAAGACAATATGATATTTAGTTTACAGGGTTAATCTACCATGACACTATTGACATTTGGGGCTGGATAACTGTCTGTGGTGGGGGCTGTCCTGTGCACAGTAATGTGTATGGCAGCATCCATTGCTTCTACCCACTAGATGCCAAAAGTAACACCCCAGTTGTGACAACCAAAAATGTTTGCAGACATTGCCCAAAAGTCTTGGAGGCTGGAGGGTGGGGTAGATAGTCTATCCCTGTTTGAGACCCTCTGGTTTAAAGGATTGTTGACCTAATAAACGCAACAAGGCATGGATATGTGGTCATGCCCCCTAACATGACCTATAAATAAATATTTATTTTCTTTTCTTCTTCCCCCTTTTCTCCCAACTCACACTGAATCCTCAGAAGAGAGGCCCTGGAAGTTTGCAAAAATATCTTCAATGCTGTTTGCATTTTTGACACCTTTTTTCCTCATCAGCGACATTTTAAATCCTGGCTTTGTAGTCAGTTAAAATGAGCAGGCATTATGCTACAAAACTAACTTTATTTTGTCTTTAATATTACAAATTTCAGAAGCAATTGGTTGAGTCGGAACATCAGAATTCATGCACGTCCTATGTAGAGGGGTGGATATGGGGTGAGAGCTCAGAGCCCTTATAAACCTCTGAGAATTAATTTGACAACAGGTCTCTCATAGGCCAATTCCTCAGCTCTCTAGTCAAAGCACTGAAAGATGGGAGGGCATGACCCATGGGTTTCTTATCCAAAGCAAGTCAAGATTCCCCGTCTGTGAAACAAAAAGGTTAGGCTAAAGTTCCGAGTTCCTCTAAAATTCCATACACTTTTTGAAATCTTGTGATTCCAATTAACTAGTATTTTGTTCTTTACCTAACTTCTAATTCATCAAAAACTTCATGCTTTTGGAATTGGTACTTAATAAAATAACTATAGTATCTTCATATTTACTAAATAAGCATTTCATCAAAGTAACAGTTCTTGAGTGTTGACTTTGTGAAAAGCACCGGTGTTCCCACCAACACCAGAAAAGGATAAGACATGATCCCTGACCCCAGGGAGGAGAGGCAGACACAAAGGCAAATAATAAAAGCCACAGTGAAATATGTGCCCTGTGCAAACGCAATAAGAATACATCTGAGATCAGAAAAGTATGAACAAAGTTCAAATCATTACTGAGAACTCATTATGTTGAAGAGAAAGGAAGGCTTGAAAACAGAATATTTGGGGAAGACAGAAAAAGATTTTCACTTTGGCCTTCCATACTTGAAGATAAATATATATATTTATCATATATATATACGTATTTATATATATACATATATATATATATATTCAAGGCATGCTGAAAACCAAGTTACAACATTCTCATCACTTTCTCCATAAGCAGAGGCATCTCCCCTTGAAGTACAGCTACTTTGAGTGATGAAAGATATAACTATGCAGGTAAATATACTGAATAATTATAAATGACAATTTACTAGCAGACATTTCATTAAACTGATGCCACACTGACTTCTTTGGTAGCTACTAGTCTGGAAAAAAAAATGCAATACAGGGCCCAGAACAAACTTGGATATTTTACTTTCTTGAATAGATTGATCACATCAGTGTTGCATCAATCCCTTTACCCGCTTCAAAATAACACAGAGAAAAAGGTGAAAGACAGCCTCCAAGTACGTGTTAGAAGTTGCTCTCTATTTTCTTTCAACTGAAGCATATCCTTTCTTCACTCAAGCTTGCCCTGCTTTCATAATAATCAGCAGCGCTGCTTTGGGAGAAATATGTCAGCAATAACATATGACAGGGGTGTGGCCTTATCTGTCAGGAGCTCCATATCATGCATGTGTTAAAATTTAAGGCACAGGCTCATATATCCCAGAAGCTTACAGGGAACTGTTTGTGGTTCAACACATGCTGTGATCAGGAAAAGAGATCTTTTCATTTTTGGTTAACTTGACATCTATTTACAGTAGTAACAACTACAGCAAAAATAAGGTTCTGACAAGGGCTAGAAACCTACTGTCGACAGTAACATTTCATCATCCAGTATCAGATCCACATTACTCCAGCCATTAGACAAGACCTGTGTTCAACTGCTTCACATTGAATGAGCAGGCAGTTAGGGTGGTGATGGTGGTTGTTATTACCTATACCTACTTCTGTACAGAAATCATATTTCACAAAGGCAGGGAACTATTTTTGCCTATCCTTATCATATCTTCTACCCTATAATCCCAAATAAAGTACAAGTTTAAAGTATTAGAGCTATTTCCCCACTACTTTTATGATTTTTATTCATCCATCATCATTAGGGCTAACTTTACTGAGTACTGACTCACCATGTTCCAAGACACAATTCTAAGCACTTTCCATTCATTAAATTATTAAAACAGTCCACATGTTTGTTACCTCATGGGCCTGGTTACACACGGCCCATCATTGATCCTAATGCACTACTTATTTTCTTAATCAAATCAATGTTAGCATAATTCTCTTAGGAGGTGGAAGTCTGGACACCATGCCAGTCAGCAGGTCTTCTCACGAATCTCTTTTGAGAGAATATGAGTTAAGGCCAAAAAAGATAAATTGACATTTTGGAAATACTAATTGTTTCAAAATACTGATTGGTTTTACTTTATTTTGACCATTTTTACTGATTTGTTTAATTACTAATTTGGAAAAATTGCTTTCATGCTCTGTAGACAAATGCCTTACATTAGTATCCCCCAACCCCCAAAGAATTCATTTCTTTCTCATACAAATAGATCGAAAACAGAAAGCCAAGAAACTTCACTCTTACATGAAGGCACATCAAGAAAAGGAGCAGCCCACAGAGGTGATCATCTCTGGAGAGATAACTACTTGCAGAGGCCACAGTTGTTCTTCAGCTACAAAGACCACTTGAGCCACTGTTCTTAAAAACTTAAATCCCCAAACTAATAGAACTCATTTGTCATTTTCCACTGTCTCTCTGCTGGTAAAACTAGATTACTGTAAACTGCAGTCCCAAGAGGAATGAGATTCAACTAGAAAACCAATCTATCAACAAATATGCCTACTACCTAGTGACAGGAGGTGGGGAACATAAAATACATGTAAAAATTGTTCCTGCTCTCAATAAAGTTTCAATACACATTTGACCCTCGAACAACACAGCAGTTAGGGGTGCCAACACCTGCACTGTCAAAAATCCACGTATAACTCTTGATTCCCCCAAACTATAACTACTAATTGCCTACTGTTGACTGGACATCTTACTGATAATATAAACAGTCAATTAACACATATTTTGTATGTTATATGTATTATATACTGTATACTTAGAATAAAGTAAGCCAGAGAAAATAAAGTGGTATTCAGAAAATCATAAGCGAGAGAAAATATATTTACTATTTACTGAGTGGAAATGGATCATCATAAAGGTCCTCATCCTCATCATCTTCATGTTGAATAGGTGAGGAAGTGAAGAAGGAAGAGGAGGGGTTGGCCTTGTTGTCTCAGGGGTGGCGGAGGTGGAAGAGAATCCATGACAACATAGAGCCACTCAGTTGAAACCCATGTTGTTCAAGGGTCAACTGTAGTGGAAACAAGTTAAGATACTTCAATATCTCCAAGGTATTTCAGCAGCAAGCTATGAACCAGAGAGAGCAGCAAAAGCATTCCAATTGAATGCTGACCTATCAAGTTCCTACACTCTTTCTTTCTTTTTCTTTTCGTTTAGGTTCCTCTCAAAGCAGGGCCTGAGACAAGGTCAAGGACTTAATTCATTTGGGAAGATGTCTCAGAAAGCATGAATAAGTGGAAGAGAAGAATGAGACTAAGACAGAGGAAATGCTAATGCGAAGGTTTGTCATAAAAAATAATAGTCGACTGGGCTGTATGCCCATGGGACCTCTAAAAGGAAAAAAGGATGCTTCCCAGAATGTTCATCTGCAGGGCTAGAGGCTGGAGTTACTGGCTGAAGGCTGTCAGGGGGGACTCACTCCTCCTACACTTGTAAGCCATCCTTGCCCACTGGCCAGTCTGACTTCAGTGGTGTCTGAGGAGGTCCTGAGATTGAAAGTGAAAAGAGGCCGCCTTGTGGTTAAGATGGGGGCTCGGTCAGAGAGAGTCTGGCCTCTCATGGAACTGTCACTCTCCTGCAACCCCCAAAATAAAGAGCTGAAATCAGAGGTGGGTGGAGGAGATATGAAGGAAAGCATCAAAAGCATCTGCTACATAGTCCTGCTATAAAAGTGTTGCATTCAGTCTACTCTTTTTTTTTTTTTTTTCTTTGAGAGGGAGTCTCACTCTGTCACCCAGGCTGGAGTGCAGTGGCTCAATCTCAGCTCACTGCAAGCTCCACCTCCTGGGTTCACGCCATTCTCCTGCCTCAGCCTCCAGAATAGCTGGGACTACAGGCACCCACCACCACGCCCAGCTAATTTTTTGTATTTTTAGTAGAGATAGGGTTTCACCGTGTTAGCCAGGATGGTCTCCATCTCCTGACCTCATGATCTGCCCGCCTTAGCCTCCCAAAGTGCTGGGATTACAGGCATGAGCCACCACTCCCAGCCCAGTCCACTCTTTACGCTAACCTCTTCCCCTTGTCTCAATACTTTTTCCTTGCCCAACCTTCTCTATGTATCTGAAACAAGCTACATTTTCTATCCAACAAATTGCCCGACTTTTGGGCTTTTCTACATTAGAATCCTTTCATAAGGCCATGCATCCCTTGAGAAGATAATTCAATTAATAAAATATTGACATTCTCGTCTCCCTCAGAGAAATAAAGATGATGAGGATGAAGATGATGATTAAAAAACTAATTGTGACATCTTATTGTATGCCAGTCATTTACATGAATAAACTCATTTAATCCCCATGACAATCCTTTGAACTGTTTGTCCCGCTTTACAGATGTGTCTTTTACTTCTTTGAGGCATACAGAAATTCAGTTAATTTGCCCAAAGGCACAGAAATGTTAAGTGGTAGAACCAGGATTTCAACCCCAGCAGTGTGACTTCAGAGCCCAGACTAATTTTACAGGAAGTGTGGGGTAAGAGTAGACCCAAAATAACTATAGTTAAATGATAAGCATCATTGTTGAGGTATAAAAAAAAGAATTGCCTGTACAAGCAAAAGGATGAAAGGAATTTTTACAAATGTTTACAAAACTTCATCTCAAGCATCCAGCACATAATAGCCCTGTAATCTCACCCATATTTCTGTTCTACTTTGTCCCAATCTCCCCTCCACTTCTCTCTCTTGTTTTTCATACTTCCCTGCATTGCAGCCAATTTTTGCTCATTCTCAACTTCAGTTTCAAAAGGTCTATAAACAACGGCACTTATGGAATCCCATGATTCTCATTAAAACTCTACAGAGGAAAAAAATCTCATTCAAGCCCCACAAATTGAAGTTGGTGTTTCTCAAGTCTCTTATATGATAAAGAGGACATTATTCCAAATACTTCACATACGTTTTTCTTTTCAATACTTCTGAGGAACAGAGAATATATGAAATCTTAAAGTGAAAACAATACTCAATCACTATCAGAAATACTGTGGAATATATGCCCACAGACACCACTACAATCAAGTTAGAGACACCAATTCAGGAAAAAAAAAAAGTTATCTAAATTTAGCTCATGGCTTTAATTCTGAACAACAAGATGAAGGATAAAAAACAGGCAAAATAAGAGTAAATAAGGATTATTCTAAAGTATATAATTTAATCTTTCCAAAGACCTCTAGTAAGGTTTTATACCAAAGACTTAAGAACAAATTAGCATGGGTCCAGAAAAAATTCATTATTTACGCCCTCTCCCGTCTCCCTCTCCCTCTCCCGTCTCCCTCTCCCTCTCCCGTCTTCCTCTCCCTCTCCCTCTCCCTCTTCCGTCTCCCTCTCCCTCTCCTTTCCACGGTCTCCCTCTCATGCCGGGCCAAAGGTGGACTGTACTGCTTCCATCTCGGCTCGCTGCAGCCTCCCTGCCTGATTCTCCTGCCTCAGCCTGCCGAGTGCCTGCGATTGCAGGCGCGCGCCGCCACGCCTGACTGGTTTTCGTGTTTTTTTGGTGGGGACGGGGTTTCGCTGTGTTGGCCGGACTGGTCTCCAGCTCCTAGCCGGGAGTGATCCGCCAGCCTCGGCCTCCCGAGGTGCCGGGATTGCAGACGGAGTCTCATTCACTCAGTGCTCAATGGTGCCCAGGCTGGAGTGCAGTGGCGTGATCTCGGCTCGCTATGGCCTCCACCTCCCAGCCGCCTGCCTTGGCCCCCCAAAGTGCGGAGATTGCAGCCTCTGCCCGGCTGCCACCCCGTCTGGGAAGTGAGGAGCGTTTCTGCCTGGCTGCCCATCGTCTGGGATGTGAGGAGCCCCTCTGCCTGGCTGCCCAGTCTGGAAAGTGAGGAGCGTCTCTGCCCGGCCGCCATCCCACCTGGGAAGTGAGGAGCGCCTCGTCCCGGCCGCCATCCCATCTAGGAAGTGAGGAGCGTCTCTGCCCAGCAGCCCATCGTCTGAGATGTGGGGAGCGCCACTGCCCCGCCGCCCCGTCTGGGATGTGAGGAGTGCCTCGGCCCGGCCGCGACCCCGTCTGGGAGGTGAGGAGCGTCTCTGCCCGGCCACCCCGTCTGAGAAGTGAGGAGACCCTCCGCCTGGCAACCGCCCCGTCTGAGAAGTGAGGAGCCCCTCCGCCTGGCTGCCACCCCGTCTGGGAAGTGAGGAGCGTCTCCGCCCGGCAGCCACCCCGTCCGGGAGGGAGGTGGGGGTCAGCCCCCCGCCCGGCCAGCCGCCCCATCCGGGAGGGAGGTGGGGGGCTCAGCCCCCCGCCCGGCCAGCTGCCCCGTCTGGGAGGTGAGGGGCGCCTCTGCCCGGCCGCCCCTACTGGGAAGTGAGGAGCCCCTCTGCCCAGCCAGGAGCCCCTCTGCCCAGCCAGCCGCCCCGTCCGGGAGGGAGGTGGGGGGGTCAGCCCCCCACCCGGCCAGCCGTCCCGTCCGGGAGGGAGGTGGGGGGGTCAGCCCCCCCGCCCGGCCAGCCGCTCCATCCGGGAGGGAGGTGGGGGGGTCAGCCCCCCCACCCGGCCAGCCGCCCCGTCCGGGAGGGAGGTGGGGGGCTCAGCCCCCCGCCCGGCCAGCCACCCCATCTGGGAGGGAGGTGGGGGGCTCAGCCCCCCGCCCGGCCAGCCGCCCCGTCCGGGAGGTGAGGGGCACCTCTGCCCGGCCACCCCTACTGGGAAGTGAGGAGCCCCTCTGCCCGGCCAGCCGTCCCGTCCGGGAGGGAGGTGGGGGGGGTCAGCGCCCCCTCCCGGCCAGCCGCCCCGTCCGGGAGGGAGGTGGGGGGCTCAGCCCCCCGCCCGGCCAGCCGCCCCATCCGGGAGGGAGGTGGGGGGCTCAGCCCCCTGCCTGGCCAGCCGCCCCATCCGGGAGGGAGGTGGGGGGCTCAGCCCCCCGCCCGGCCAGCCGCCCCGTCCGGGAGGTGAGGGGCACCTCCGCCCGGCCGCCCCTACTGGGAAGTGAGGAGCCCCTCTGCCCGGCCAGCTGCCCCGTCTGGGAGGGAGGTGGGGGGCTCAGCCCCCCACCCGGCCAGCCGCTCCGTCCGGGAGGGAGGTGGGGGGGGTCAGCGCCCCCTCCCGGCCAGCCGCCCCATCCGGGAGGGAGGTGGGGGGGTCAGCCCCCCGCCCGGCCAGCCGCCCCGTCCGGGAGGGAGGTGGGGGGGTCAGCCCCACGCCCGGCCAGCCGCCCCGTCCGGGAGGGAGGTGGGGGGGTCAGCCGCCCGCTCGGCCAGCCTCCCCGTCCGGGAGGGAGATGGGGGGGTCAGCCCCCCACCTGGCCAGCCACCCAGTCCGGGAGCTGAGGGGCGCCTCTGCCCGGCCGCCCCTACTGGGAAGTGAGGAGCCCCTCTGCCCGGCCACCACCCCGTCTGGGAGGTGTACCCAACAGCTCATTGAGAATGGGCCATGATGACGATGGCGGTTTTCTGGAGTAGAAAGGGGGGCAAGGTGGGGAAAAGACTGAGAAATCGGATGGTTGCCGTGTCTGTGTAGAAAGAAGTAGACATGGGAGACTTTTCACTTTGTTCTGTACTAAGAAAAATTCTTCTGCCTTGGGATCCTGTTGATCTATGACCTTACCCCCAACCCTGTGCTCTCTGAAACATGTGCTGTGTCCACTCAGGGTTAAATGGATTAAGGGCGGTGCAAGATGTGCTTTGTTAAACAGATGCTTGAAGGCAGCATGCTCGTTAAGAGTCATCACCACTCCCTAATCTCAAGTACCCAGGGACACAAACACTCTGCCTAGGAAAACCAGAGACCTTTGTTCACTTGTTTGTCTGCTGACCTTCCCTCCACTAGTGTCCTATGACCCTGCCAAATCCCCCTCTGTGAGAAACACCCAAGAATGATCAATAAAAATAAAATAAAATTAAAAAAAAAAAAATTCATTATTTACCCAGTAAAATTTTTAAGCCAATATTATGTTCTAGAATAGATGTTTTACTGTACCAGATGCTAGAGATACTACAATCAATAAGATATGATCTTGTTATAAATAAGAAATCTGGCTGGGCAAGGTGGATCACACCTGTAACCCAGCACTTTGGGAGGCCAAGGCAGGCGGATCACAAGGTCAGGAGATCAAGACCATCCTGGCTAACACAGTGAAACCCCGTCTCTACTAAAAATTCAAAAAATTAGCCAGGTGTGGTGGCGGGCGCCTGTAGACCCAGCTACTCAGGAGGCTGAGGCAGGAGAATGGCATGAACTCGGGAGGCGGAGCTTGCAATGAGCCAAGATCTTGCCACTGCACTCCAGCCTGGGTGACAGAGCAAGACTCCATCTCAAACAAAAATTAAAACATAATAAATAAATAAATAAATAAGAAATCTGCCTTCAGGTTAAAAAAAAGTAAAAAAAAAAAAAAAAAAGTAATAAGAATAACAACATGCCAGGGAGAGGGGAGCCAAGATGGCCGAATAGGAACAGGTCCAGTCTACAGTTCCCAGCGTGAGTGATGCAGAAGATGGGTGATTTCTGCATTTCCAACTAAGGTACCAGGTGCATCTCACTGGGGAGTGTCAGAAAGTGGGTACAGGACAGTGGGTGCAGCGCACTGAGTGTGAGCCAAAGCAGGGTGAGGCATTGCCTCACCCGGGGAAGCACAAGGGGTCAGGGAAATCCCTTTCCTAGTCAAAGAAAGGGGTGACAAGACAGCACCTGGAAAATCGGGTCACTCCCACCCTAATACTGCACTTTTCCAAGGATCATAGCAAATGGCACACCAGGAGATTATATGCCGTGCATGGCTCGAAGGGTCCTACGCCCACAGAGCCTTGCTCATTGCTAGCACAGCAGTCTGAGATCAAACTGCAAGGTGGCAGCAAGGCTGGAGGAGGGGCGCCCGCCATTGCCCAGGCTTGAGTAGGTAAACAAAGCAGCCAGGAAGCTCGAACTGGGTGAAGCCCACTGCAGCTCAAGGAGGCCTGCCTGCCTCTGCAGACTCCACCTCCGGGGGCAGGGCAATGCCAAACAAAAGGCAGCAGAATCCTCTGCAGACTTAAATGTCCCTGGCTGACAGCTTTGAGGAGAGTAGTGGTTCTCCCAGCACACAGCTGGACATCTGAGAACAGACAGACTGCCTCCTCAAGTGGGTCCCTGACCCCCGAGTAGCCTAACTGGGAGGCACCCCCTAGCAGGGGCAGACTGACACCTCACACGGCCAGGTACTCCTCTGAGACAAAACTTCCGGAGGAACGATCAGGCAGCAACATTTGCTGTTCACCAATATCCACTGTTCTGCAGCCTCTGCTTCTGATACCCAGGCAAACAGGGTCTGGAGCGGACCTCCAGCAAACTCCAACAGACCTGCAGCTGAGGGACCTGACTGTTAGAAGGAAAACTAACCAACAGAAAGGACATCCACATGAAAACCCCATCTGTACGACACCACCATCAAAGACCAAAGGTAGATAAAACCACAAAGATGGGGAAAAAACAGAGCAGAAAAACGGAAAACTCTAAAAATCAGAGTGTCTCTCCTCCTCCAAAGGAATGCAGCTCCTCACCAGCAACGGAACAAAGCTGGATGGAGAGTGACTTTGACAAGTTGAGAGAAGAAGACTTCAGATGGTCAAACTACTCCGAGCTAAAGGAGGAAGTTCAAACCCATGGCAAAGAAGTTAAAAACCTTGAAAAAAAACTAGATGAATGGCTAACCAGAATAACCAATTCAGAGAAGTCCTTAAAGGACCTGATGGAGCTGAAAACCAAAGCACAAGAAATACGTGATGAATGCACAAGCCTCAGTCACCAATTCGATCAACTGGAAGAAAGGGTATCAGTGATGGAAGATCAAATGAATGAAATGAAGTGAGAAGAGAAGTTTAGAGAAAAAAGAATAAAAAGAAACGAGCAAAGCCTCCAAGAAATATGAGACTATGTGAAAAGACCAAATCTACGTCTGATTGGTGTACCTGAAAGTGACGGGGAGAATGGAACCAAGTTGTAAAACACTCTGCAGGATATTAGCCAGGAGAACTTCCCCAATCTAGCAAGGCAGGCCAACATTCACATTCAGGAAATATAGAGAATGCCACAAAGATATTCCTCGAGAAGAGCAACTCCAAGATACCTAATTGTCAGATTCACCAAAGTTGAAATGAAGGAAAAAATCTTAAGGGCAGCCAGAGAGAAAGGTCGGGTTACCCACAAAGGGAAGCCCATCAGACTAACAGCTGATCTCTCGGCAGAAATTCTACAAGCCAGAAGAGAGTGGGGGCCAATATTCAACATTCTTAAAGAAAAGAACTTCCAACCCAGAATTTCATATCCAGACAAACTAAGCTTCATAAGTGAAGGAGAAATAAAATCCTTTAGAGACAAGCAAATGCTGAGAGATTTTGTCACCACCAGGCCTGCCCTAAAGGAGCTCCTGAAGGAAGCCCTAAACATGGAAAGGAACAACCAGTACCAGCCACTGCAAAAACATGCCAAATTGTAAAGACCATCGAGGCTAGGAAGAAACTGCATCAACTAACAAGCAAAATAACCAGCTAACATCATAATGACAGGATCAAATTCACACATAACAATATTAACCTTAAATGTAAATGGGCTAAATGCTCCAATTAAAAGACACAGACTGGCAAATTGGATAAAGAGTCAAGACCCATCAGTGTGCTGTATTCAGGTAACCCATCTCACGTGCAGAGACACACATAGGCTCAAAATAAAGGGATGGAGGAAGATCTACCAAACAAATGGAAAACAAAAAAAGACAGGGGTTGCAATCCTAGTCTCTGACAAAACAGACTTTAAACCAACAAAGATCAAAAGAGACAAAGAAGGCCATTACATAATGGTAAAGGGATCAATTCAACAAGACGAGCCAACTATCCTAAATATATATGCACCCAATACAGGAGCACCCAGATTCATAAAGCAAGTCCTTAGAGACCTACAAAGAGACTTAGACTCCCACACAATAATAATGGGAAACTTTAACACTCCACTGTCAACATTAGACAGATCAACGAGACAGAAAGTTAACAAGCATATCCAGGAATTGAACTCAGCTCTGCACCAAGCAGACCTAATAGACATCTGCAGAACTCTCCACCCCAAATCAACACAATATACATTCTTTTCAGCACCACACCACACCTATTCCAAAATTGACCACATACTTGGAAGTAAAGCACTCCTTGGCAAATGTAAAAGAACAGAAATGATAACAAACTGTCTCTCAGACAACAGTGCAATCAAACTAGAACTCAGGATTAAGAAACTCACTCAAAACCGCTCAACTACATGGAAAATAAATAACCTGCTCCTGAATGACTACTGGGTACATAACAAAATGAAGGCAGAAATAAAGATGTTCTTTGAAACCAATGAGAAAAAAGACACAACATACCAGAATCTCTGGGACACATTCAAAGCAGTGTGTAGAGGGAAATTTATAGTACCAAATGCCCACAAGAGAAAGCAGGAAAGATCTAAAATTGACACCCTAACATTGCAATTCAAAGAACTAGAGAAGCAAGAGCAAACACATTCAAAAGCTATTAGAAGGCAAGAAGTAACTAAGATCATAGCAGAACTGAAGGAAATAGAGACACAAAAAACCCTTCAAAAAATCAATGAATCCAGGAGCTGGCTTTTTGAAAAGATCAACAAAACTGATAGACCACTAGCAAGACTAATAAAGAAGAAAAGAGAGAAGAATCAAATAGGCGCACTAAAAAATGACAAAGGGGATATCACCACCTATCCCACAGAAATACAAACTACCATCAGAGAATACTACAAACACCTCTACGCAAATAAACTAGAAAATCTAGAGGAAATGGATAAATTCTTCAACACATACACTCTCCCAAAACTAAACCAAGAAGAAGTTGAATCTCTGAATAGACCAATAACAGGCTCTGAAATTGAGGCAATAATTAATAGCTTACTATCCAAAAAAGGTCCAGGATTCACAGCCGAATTCTACCAGAGGTACAAGAAGGAGCTGGCACCATTCCTTCTGAAACTATTCCAATCAATAGAAAAAGAGGGAATCCTCCCTAACTCATTTTATGAGGCCAGTATCATCCTGATACTAAAGCCTGGCAGAGACACAACCAAAAAAGACAATTTTAGACCAATATCCGTGATGAACATCGAAGCAAAAATCCTCAATAAAATACTGGCAAACTGAACCCAGCAGCACATCAAAAAGCTTATCCACCATGATCAAGTGGGCTTCATCCCTGGGATGCAAGGCTGGTTCAACATACAAAAATCAATAAACGTAATCCAGCATATAAACAGAACCAAAGACAAAAACCACATGATGATCTCAATAGATGCAAAAAAGACCTTTGACAAAATTCAACAACACTTCATGCTAAAAACTCTCAATAAATTAGGTATTGATGGGACGTATCTCAAAATAATAAGAGCTATCTATGACAAACCCACAGCCAATATCATACTGAATGGGCAAAAACTGGAAGCATTCCCTTTGAAAACTGGCACAAGACAGGGATGCCCTCTCTCACCACTCCTATTCAACATAGTGTTGGAAGTTCTGACCAGGGCAATCACACAGGAGAAAGAAATAAAGGGTATTCAATTAGGAAAAGAGGAAGTCAAATTGTCCCTATTTGCAGAGGACATGGTTGTATATTTTAAAAACCCCATCGTCTCAGCCCAAAATCTCCTTAAGCTGACAGGCAACTTCAGCAAAGTCTCAGGATACAAAACGAATGTGCAAAAATCACAAGCATTCTTATACACCAGTAACAGACAAACAGAGAGCCAAATCATGAGTGAACTCCCATTCACAATTGCTTCAAAGAGAATAAAATACCTAGGAATCCAACTTACAAGGGATGTGAAGGACCTCTTCAAGGAGAACTACAAACCACTGCTCAATGAAATAAAAGAGGATACAAAGAAATGGAAGAACATTCCATGCTCATGGGTAGGAAGAATCAATATCGTGAAAATGGCCATACTGCCCAAGGTAATTTATAGATTCAATGCCATCCCCATCAAACTACCAATGACTTTCTTCACAGAATTGGAAAAAACTACTTTAAAGTTCATATGGAACCAAAAAAGAGCCCGCATTGCCAAGTCAATCCTAAGCCAAAAGAACAAATCTGGAGGCATCATGCTACCTGACTTCAAACTATACTACAAGGCTACAGTAACCAAAACAGCATGGTACTGGTACCAAAACAGAGATATAGACCAATGGAACAAAACAGAGCCCTCAGAAATAATGCCGCATATCTACAACCATCTGATCTTTGACAAACTTGACAAAAACAAGCAATGGGGAAAGGATTCCCTATTTAGTAAATGATGCTGGGAAAACTGGCTAGCCATATGTAGAAGGCTGAAACTGGATCCCTTCCTTACACCTTATACAAAAATTAATTCAAGATGGATTAAAGACTTACATGTTAGACCTAAAACCATAAAAACCCTAGAAGAAAACCTAGGCAATACCATTCAGGACATAGGCATGGGCAAGGACTTCATGTCTAAAACACCAAAAGCAATGGCAACAAAAGACAAAATTGACAAATGGATCTCATTAAACTAAAGAGCTTCTGCATAGCAAAAGAAACTACCATCAGAGTGAACAGGCAACCTACAGAAGGGGAGAAAATTTTTGCAACCTACTCATCTGACAAAGGGCTAATATCCAGAATCTACAATGAACTCAAACAAATTTACAAGAAAAATCAAACAACCCCATCAAAAAGTGGGCAAAGGACATGAACAGACACTTCTCAAAAGAAGACATTTATGCAGCCAAAAAACACATGAGAAAATGCTCATCATCACTGGTCATCAGAGAAATGCAAATCAAAACAACAATGAGATACCATCTCACACCAGTTAGAATGGCAATCATTAAAATGTCAGGAAACAACAGGTGCTGGAGAGGATGTGGAGAAATAGGAACACTTTTACACTGTTGGTGGGACAGTAAACTAGTTCACCCATTGTGGAAGTCAGTGTGGCGATTCCTCAGGGATCTAGAACTAGAAATACCATTTGACCCAGCAATCCCATTACTGGGTATATACCCAAGGGATTATAAATCATGCTGCTGTAAAGACACATGCACACGTATGTTTATTGCAGCACTATTCACAGTAGCAAAGACATGGAACCAACCCAAATGTCCAACAATGATAGACTGGATTAAGAAAATGTGGCACATATACACTATGGAATACTATACAGCCATAAAAAATGATGAGTTCATGTCCTTTGTAGGGACATGGATGAAGCTGGAAACCATCATTCTCAGCAAACTATCACAAGGACAAAAAACCAAATACCGCATGTTCTCACTCATAGGTGGGAATTGAACAATGAGAACACATGGACACAGGAAGGGGAACATCACACACCGGGGCCTGTTGTGGGATGGAGGGAGCGGGGAGGGATAGCATTAGGAGATATACCTAATGCTAAATGATGAGTTAATGGGTGCAGCACACCAACATGGCACATGTATACATGTGTAACAAACCTGCACGTTGTGCACACGTACCCTAAAACTTAAAGTATAATAATTAAAAAAAAAAAAGAAAATAATACAAACAAATCCCGAGGATTTGGTAGTGCGAACAGATTTCTTTAAACATTTTTTCACGTTACTGTAATATATTTTAACATATTGATGAATTTCTAATTCATCAAATAACAATAATTCCCTAGAGCAATAAAATGCCGGTTTAACTGATGATCCAAAAAGCTAGATGACAAGGCCAACAATTGGTACATCTTTTTAAATGAGAGAATGTTACCACATTTAAGAGAATTCCACCTAAATTACATGTGAAAGGTGAGAAGATCCAGACATGTGCTAAGACCTACAAAAGCAACCTGACAGTCACTGTAGATCACCCTTTGTCTTGTCTTAGTTTGCTGAGGGTGCTATAACAATATACGTAGACTGGGTGGCTTAAGCAACAGAAATTTCTTCTCACAGTTCTGGAGGCTGAAAAGTCCAAGAGCAAGCTGCCAGCCAATTCATTTTCTGGTGAGGACTCTTCCCAGCTTGCAGATGGCCACCTTCTCACTGAGTGTTTTTCAGTGTGCATGTATGGAGACAGCAAGTGAGCTCTGGTCTCTCTTCCTTTTCTTATAATCACATTAAGTCTATGGGATCAAGATCCCACTCTTATGACCTCATTTAACCCTAATTACATCTTTTGTTGTTTTATCTTAATTACTTCTGTAAAGGCCCTATCTCCAAATATACTCACATTGGATGTTAGGTCTTAAACATATGAATTTGGCAGTGTAAACAATTCAGTCCATGGAACCCCTTGAAACTGTCAGCCTAGTACATTGCTACACAACAGAAGCACAATAAAACAAACAACCATTTGTGTAACCATTCAAATAACATGTACTAAGCAAATTCTCTGTGTCAGGTACTATCTTGTGCTACGGGAAACTGGGAAGGGAAGGGAAGGGAAGTGAAGGGAATGGAAGGGAAGGGAAGGGGTGCAGTGGGGGGATGGGGGATGGAAGGAGGGAAAGAAAGAAGGAAAGAAGGGAGAGAAGGAGGGAAAGAGGATAGGTGGGTGGGAAGGGCTAAAGACTTTGCCTTCACAATAGTACATTCTAGCAGATGATGATAAACAGTAAATAACCAAACAATGGGAAGAAAAAAAAAAGCAGTGAATGGGGGAAATGAAGAAGGGAGGTGGGAGAAATGACCAGTTCAGAGAGCATAGACAGGGAAGGCCTCTCTGAGGAAGTGATTTTACAATGAGATCTGAAGAAGGAGGAGGAGCCAGTCATGTGGGGTTTCTGAGGGAGTATTCCAGGGAGAAAGACTAAACAGTGCAAAAGCTTGGGCTAGTAACAAATTTGACTGACATGTGAGGAAAAGAAGTCACAGCGGCTGTACTGTAGTGGGTCATAAGGTGAAGAATCTGAGCTGAGGTCTGAGGGGGAGGCAGGAAGATGCAGACCAAGGTAAAGAGTGTGCACTAAGTGCACCAGAAAAGCATCAGAAGAAATTATACAAAAGAAAGGGCCTGATCTGAATTTAATATATTTAGCTGAGGTTTTCTGCGGCCAGGAAAGGATGTAGCTGGCCAACAGTAGAAACAACAAAACCAGGTTAGAAGGCTAATGCATCAGTGCAGGTAAAAGATGAAAAATTTTTGGAATAGGTTTGAGGGTCTACTTTAGGAAGTAGAATTTATAGGAGATGGTCATGCATTGGATGTGGAGGGTAGAATTAGAAACAACTATGAGATATTTGGCTTTAGCCAAAAATTATATGAGGTAAAGGGAAATTGGAAGAAATTGATTGGGAAGGAAATATGGAATAAAGAGTTCTTTTTTGAACTTGTGAAATCTGAGGATTATTATATATGCAAATAGAGAAGTAAAATAGAGACTTGCCATCTGTGTCTGCCATGGGAGAGGTCAGGGCTAGAGGGAAGAATTTTTAAGTCAGTACAGACATATTTGAACCATAGAACCAAATGAGAACACTTGGAAAGAGGCTATAGCAAGAGAAGAAGGCCTACATCCCTAAAAGTTTGGGACACATCAACTTTTAAAGGAGAAAGATCCAGCAAAAACATCCTTGGGATGATAGAAACACATCCTTATCTTCTGCTCATATCATGTTCAGAACCTGAAGAACTGAATACATGTTTCCAGCCTCAGTATTCCAAGAACAATGCAAGAAGACATAGGGAAGTTCAACGAAAGTGATCAAGAAAGTGAAAGCTCATTACAGGAATATCAGAGAAAATGATGATGGCAGTCCAGTCTGAACTGAAGGAAACCAAGTGGGATGCACTACCTCGTCCACTCATCTCCAATGCAGCTAAGCAGGGAGTATTTCTTTTATCCTCCAGTTCTGAGAAGTCAAAACTAAGTTTAATGAAAATATTATCCACAATTGTGCATTTTAATGAGACATGATATAATCATACATGTGGTCAGATAAGTCAGGAGAGGCAAAGCTTACAGGTAAATATGTCAGAACTAGAAGCAGATGATGTATATCCCCAGGCAGTCCTCCAATGACTTACTGTATCCTTTAACATGAGCAAACCTTTTGCCTTAGTCTGGGTCTCACCTACAGTTCGGCAGTAATACCACATGCCTCTTCACTTGGACATAATTAATTAGATAATAGCTGGAAATAAAACCGCATCTGCAGGGCACATACTTTGAGCTGTTTTTCACCCATAATGGTGTTTTTATGACTGTCCATCCATACCGCTGCCCTTTTATAGTCATTTATAGCATGAGGACGGGGACAGAGTAATGCCAACTGTCTATGCAAGGACTAAACCAGTGATTATGGTATTGGTGACCCTTCATTAGAAAAATACAGAATGTTTCCCTTTACAGAGTCCATATAAAATCTGGAGCTCAATGTGCAAAAACCCTTCTGTGATGGTCAGTTTTATGTGTCAATTTGGCTAAGTTACAGTCCCCAGTTATTCAATCAAATGCTAATCTAGGCATTACTGTGAAGGTAATTTTATAGATGTGATCAACATCTATAATCAGTTGACTTTAAGTAAAAGCAATGTTCCTTTATATTCTTGTTGGGCCTGATCCAAACAGTTGAAAGGCCTTATGAGTAGAGCTGAAGTTTCCCTGAGGAGGAAAAAATTTCACCTGTGGACTGCAAGGTCCAGTGGCCTAGCCAGCCCCCATCATCAGATGAGCCAATTCCCTGAAATATTAGGTTGATGCAAAAGTAATTGCAGTTTTTGACGTTGAAGGTGATGGTCAAAACCTCAATTACCTTTGCACCAACCTAAGTATAGATAGATAGATAGATAGATAGATAGATAGATAGATAGATAGACAGACAGACAGACAGACAGACAGACTCTCCTACTGGTTCTGTTTGTCTGGTAGAACCCTGGCTGATAAGACACCTTCCTTTTCTCCACAGAGGAAGGAATCAAGTTTATGTAAATGCATACCACTACAGCTATAGAGTATTTGTCTCCATAGAAAGAAAGGGGAAAAGGCAAAGGAAGGATAACTGTTGACAGGTGACCAAGACCCCACTCAGACAAATTCTACCTCTCGTTAATCATATGCACCCTACACTTGGTGAATTTAAACTTTAGTACCAGATTCTTAAGGTCTTGTTTAATTGCATCACCAACAGCATCTCTGTTGATCCTGATGTACTGAAACAGAGGCATAAAATCAAATGCTGATGTTGTCTTTAAGAATAGCAACAGAAGCCAGGTGTGGTGGCTCATGCCTGCAATCCTAGCACTTTGGGAGGCCAAGTCGGGCAGATCACAAGGTCAGGAGATCAAGACCATCCTGGCTAACACGGTGAAACTCTGTCTCTACTAAAAATACAAAAAATTAGCCGGGTGTAATAGCACATACCTGTAGTCCCAGTTACTAGGGAGGCTGAGGCAGGAGAATCGCTTGAACCTGAGAGGCAGAGGTTGCAGTGAGCTGAGATCATGCCACTGCACTCCAGCCTGGGCAACAGAGTGAGACTCCATCTCAGAAAAAAGAAAAAAAAAAGGATAGCAACAGCATTTATAGGCTATGTCTCACCATGAGGACAGATATCTTTCTGAGGGGCAATAGTCTTAATTTTAGCTATGACTTTAGTTCCTTGACTTCTCCCCCAGAAATGCCTGGGGAGACAGTAAGACACCTGAGGCCTGAGGCTGCCAACTATGGGGACAAAGTTTGAGGAATAACTTCTACAAAGGGCAAAAGTCAGCTATCACCCCTCCACACCTTTGTAAATGGGGTCTATGAATCATCATCTCTCCCAATTAGAAAGGCAGGTGTGGGGGTGATGTCATCCTTCTGCTTGTTCAGCTGATGAGGACAAAGCTAAGGGCCCTCTCCCCTTTCATCACTCCATGGGTGCCTCTTCTAAAACATCACGCTTGATTAAAAGATTCATTTTCTCAAACAAAGTAACACAGTGAAGAACATACAAGTAGCTTTGCAGCTCTGTTTGAACCTTCAAACACCAGGAAAGGAAACTGGACTCTAGAATATGTCCCTTCCACCTCTCCTTTCTACCATTTGTATAGAGAGTTGACCACAGTTTCTCTTTAAATGAGGCAACACTTTCATTCTCATCCATGCATGCATTCCCTCAAAAATATTTATTGCGTGCTTTGGAAAAAACTAAAGTAAATCAGACCAGATTTTAGGCTCAAAGATTTGGAGAGAAGCTAAGTACATATATTACTATAATACACGTTGGCATAAAATACACAAATAAAACTTCTGCAGGAGTTTAGGCATAATTAGACATAGCAGAGCAGCAGAATGAAAAGAAGACAAAACACAGAAAAGCAATAGCATGACCCACTAAGGGTTTTTACCCCGGGAAACTCCCATCACATTACGATCTTCTTGTTATTTATATATTTAGTTGCCACTAGAAAATAACTAATCAGAACACAATTTTGATGTTGTCTACTGGGAAATCATTGAAGAATACAGCTATAACCATTTGTACAGTGATTTGTGTCACATTGCATATTCCTGCTGTGGTCTGGGTGACAAGCTTTACATGAAAAAAACCACTAAGTTTGTCTTAAAACTATATCTATATAAAACAATGGGGTGAGAATTCAAGCAGGTCCTGACCTGGCAAATGCTAATAAGCCTCATGTGATTCAAACTTAATACGGTGGCTCCAAATTAATACAGACTTCCACATAGTTCACAAGTGACAGGCTTTATGATAAATAGAGTACTTCAGCAAAATATGCTATTAAATATATGTGAAGCCTTGAACAGATGGCATTTATAATAGATATCCCTGATAACTGACCACCATTTAGTATTCTCTGGCCCAGGCTCCTATCAAGGTTTCATGATTCTTGGAGGAAAAAAAAAAAGTATGAGCAAGATCTTAATTTCCCAAGCAGTCTGTCAAACAGCTGTTTCTCAACTCTCTAAAAAAATCAGACATTCATCAAAGCTGTTTGTGGAAAAAGTAAAATATGAATCTTCTGCAAGTTTAACCATAGGTTATCAATTTCCTGAACTATGTATGTTGAAAACCCCAAGTTTCTGATGTTACCAAACAGCTATATGTCTTACACACAGCACTTTTCCCATGACAACTGTGGAATGTTCAACCTTAAGGTTAAGTGTTTTTTGGAGTCATGAGGCACAAGAAAGCAACGAGACTCAGCAGGTTTATAGGAAAGGGTCAGCAAAGAGGATAGCCTCAAAAAGAACCACAAAAGCATTTTGAATAGAAAATGCCAAATTAAGCCTTGATTGAAACATAGGTTATTAGGATAGGACAAAAGAGTCTGAGAACAAAGACACAGAAATCACAAACAGACAAGAGTCAAAGCCAAGGTTGATGATTTTCAAGAAGTAGGCAAATTGCACTTATTAGCTGTCTACAGTTCAAAGATTTTGCTTGTTCTGATCTGCATCAAGTATAGATATTTTTACATGCTAACCAAAATACTGCATGTTCTCAAAATAAAACTGTATGACAATCAACCAGTCAGGAATGCAAGGCATCTGGTCACAACTTGCTGGAGTTTTTTTCTAACAATCAAGAAAAGCAAATAACTTTATTAGATTAAAAAAAATACTCATATGCAAATCTTCTCTAAAGCTAATAACCTAAGCTTACAAACGGCCTCTAAAGTGAAAAACAATCCCGTGAGCATAGGGATTCAAATACCATCTGCAGTTTTATCTGAAAAGGCTAACAACTAACCTGCAATCTATAAACTCTGGCACAAATACATTCCATCTAAATTCTGCAAGACAATAATCTTGATAAATCAAGTTTACTTTAACAAAGCTCAAGCCAATAAAACAGCTACATGCCATAAACCCCTTCAGTCAGTTGACTTGCCTTTCACTCTATTTGCTTTCAACTAAATCACACTCACACAGTGCCTACCTACCACAGGCTCCTACACAAGATACAACAGGAGCTTTGCAAATAATTTTTGATCAACTGACACACAGCATTAATTCTACAAGTACTGGTCTCATCAACACATCTTGAAAAGTGATAATACTTCTAGAAGCATCATGGTAGACAGTCCTGGGGTTGAATGCCAGGGCACCACTTACTAGGCCTGTGACCCAAGGGCACCACTTACTAGGCCTACGACATCTGTTTGCTGAAAAATGAAGATGTGATGGTTTTTCATGTCAACAGGGCTAGGCTAAACTATGAGCACAGAAGGAAGGACAGAGCCATTAGTCAAACACTAATCTAGATGCTGCTGTGAGGAGATTTCGCAGATGTTAACAAAATCCCTAATCAGTTGACTTTAAGCTACAGACATCATCTCTGATGGGCCTGACCTAATCAGGTGGGCCTTTATAAGGGATTGGGCTCTTCCTTGTCAATGAGGCTCCAAACAGCACCTGGGTCCACAATTGCTCTCCCTTCACTGAATCATCCCTTCCTGACTTCCCTGTGGAGAACAGCTTCAGCTCATGCCCAGGGGTTGCAGACTGCCCACAATCTTCCTGGCTGCCTGTCCTATAGATGTGGACTAGTCAGAATTTAGTTGATATTTGCAGTTAAGTACCCAAGTACATATTATAGATCAAGGTCTGGCAGACTATAGCCTGTGGGCCAAATACAATGCACTGCCTATACTTGTCTTGCCCACAAGCTAAGAACAGTTTTTACAAGTTTAAATAGTTAGGGGAAAAAAAAATATTTTGTATCACATGAGAATTTTATGTAATTCAAATTTCAGTGTATTTTATGAGAACCCAGCTCACTCATTCATTTACATATCATCCATGACAGTTTTCCCACTGTAGTGGCAGAGTAGTTGCAGTAAAAGACTTGCTTAGCCAACCCCTACAGTCATGTATGCCAATTCCTTGTAATAAATCTTTTAATATTATCTACTGCTGGTTCTGTTTCTCCAGTGACCCTGACTGATCTGGGGTATAATTATCTGTACTTCATGGCTTTGCTATGAGGAATAAATGGAACAATTTATAATCAACCCAGAGCAGTGTTTCTCAAACTCTAGTGTGTGCGCAATCATACGGGACATAGATTCTGAGTGGGTGGCTCTGAGTGGGGCTTACAGTGTACATTTCTGACAAGCTCCCAATTGATACTAACGTCACTGGTCAATGGACACAGTTTGACCAGGAAGAGCTGTCTTAGAGCATAATAAGCACTAAATAAATGCTACTTCCCTTTCCCCAACACTGTCTCTTTGTCCTTAAAATTTTCAGGTTTCTTTTGTTGTTATTTTGAACTTTTCAATTAATTAATTAAATATATAATGTGCTGACCACCTTCTAGAACTCTGTATGGCTATAATATATTTAAACACACACACACACACACACACACACACACACAAAGAGAATGAAAACAGGGAGAAAAAAGATAAATCCTAAATAATGCCCTGCCATACCTCATGCCCAGAACTATGGACTACTCACAGAAGCCTGCACTTCTTTAGCCCAGTTGGTAGAAGACACACTTTAAAATCAAGACTAAAGAGATAATTTGACAGGAAAGTAAGGCAAGGTCACTCTTTATTATGTCCAAAACAGTCAAATGCCAACATAGAAACAATACGATGCATTTTCTGGACACTGTGAGCACATTCCTGAGCAGGGCTGCTGAAAGATGGACCACCAATCTGCATAGGTGGTGTGGTTTCCGGGGACGCCAAAACAACTCCTGTGCAGAGACTAGCAATCCCCACTCTGCCTCACCTGGTGACTGTTAATATTTCATAACAGCTTTGTTCTTGTGGTTGGAGACTTTGCTTTCCTGGGAATTAAAATACCTGCCCTAGAGATGTAGACTTCAGAAACTAGGATGTTTGTTTCCATGTCCATACCCATCATTCCACCTACTACTCTCATCAGCCCATGAAACTGCACCTGTGGAAGATGGCAACAGCCTTCCCATGCCAACCCAAGAATTATGCAAGTCCATATCTGGCTTGACCCACTACAACTCTGGACACTCTCGACCCTGTCTCAACATCAGAGACTTCTGCGGCATTGCTCTCTCCTGGTTTTCCTCCTGTCTTAAGCTGCTCCTTCTATCTCTTTTTCCAGCTTCTCTGCTGTGTACCTCTTCTCAGCCTGAGTTCCTGTTTTTCTCCCTCTCTCATCCATTCTCATCTTTGTGCTGAACTCCAGACCCACACAGTTCTCTGTCCTCTGGGCATTTTTTTTCTTTCTTTTTTTTTTTTGAGACAGGGTCTCCCTCTGCCACCCAGGCTGGAGTGCAGTGGCACGATCTTGGCTCACTGCAACCTCTGCCTCCTGGGTTCAAGCAATTCTCGTGCCTCAGCCTCCCAAGTAACTGAGATTACAGGCACGTGCCACCATGTCCAGCTAATTTTTTTGTATCCTTAGTAAAGACGGGGTTTCACCACGTTGGCGAGGCTGGTCTCGGACTCCTAACCTCAAATGATCCGCCTGCCTCGGCCTCCCAAAGTGCTGGGATTACAGGTGTGAGCCACTGCGCCTGGCCCCTCTGGGCATTTTAACTTAGATTTCCTCAAGTATCTCAGACTTAAACTGACCCAAATCAAACTCACTGTCACTATCCCTAAACCTACTTTTCTCCTGCACTCTGCTTTGCTGAATAGCATCATCATCCACCCAGGAAAACAGTGGAAACCTGGGAGCCCACCCTTCTTCTTTGCCTGGTTACCTCTTACTTGTCTTCTAAGATCCAGACTCTGCTTCTCTTAGGAACCCTTCCTTATCTGGCCTCAGTATGGGTGAAGCTCCCCTTCCAGGCCCCCAGGTGCTCCCCGTGTACATTTCCACTGCAGCACATATGACATGGTACATCATATAACCACAACATGGTTGCCCCTGTTCTATACTTTCACGGCATCCTGAGTTTTTGCTTTATAGCATTTCTTACAAATATAATTCTATGGTCATTTGTGAAATTATTAAATACCTGCTTCCATCTTGGCCCGGCCATCTTGTGGGAAGAGCTGAAGCAGGCGCTCTTGGCTCGGCGCGGCCCGCTGCAATCCATAGAGGAACGCGCCGCCGAGCCACCATCATGCCTGGGCACTTACAGGAAGGCTTCGGCTGTGTGGTCACCAACCGATTCGACCAGTTATTTGACGACGAATCGGACCCCTTCGAGGTGCTGAAGGCAGCGGAGAACAAGAAAAAAGAAGCCGGTAGGGGTGGCGTTGGGGGCCCTGGGGCCAAGAGCGCAGCTCAGGCGGCGGCCCAGACCAACTCCAACGCGGCAGGCAAACAGCTGCGCAAGGAGTCCTAGAAAGACCGCAAGAACCCGCTCGCTGCCCCCTAGCGTTGGCGTGGTTGACAAGAAAGAGGAGACGCAGCCGCCCGTGGCGCTTAAGAAAGAAGGAATAAGACGAGTTGGAAGAAGACCTGATCAACAACTTCAGGGTGAAGGGAAAATAATTGATAGAAGACCAGAAAGGCAACCACCTTGTGAACGAAGATTCGAAAAGCCACTTGAAGAAAAGGGTGAAGGAGGCGAATTTTCAGTTGATAGACCGATTATTGACCGACCTATTCGAGGTCGTGGTGGTCTTGGAAGAGGTCGAGGGGGCCGTGGACGTGGAATGGGCCGAGGAGATGGATTTGATTCTCGTGGCAAACGTGAATTTGATAGGCATAGTGGAAGTGATAGATCTTCTTTTTCACATTACAGTGGCCTGAAGCACGAGGACAAACGTGGAGGTAGCGGATCTCACAACTGGGGAACTGTCAAAGACGAATTAACTGACTTGGATCAATCAAATGTGACTGAGGAAACACCTGAAGGTGAAGAACATCATCCAATGACAGACACTGAAAATAAGGAGAATGATGTTGAAGAGGTAAAAGAGGAGGGTCCAAAAGAGATGACTTTGGATGAGTGGAAGGCTATTCAAAATAAGGACCGGGCAAAAGTAGAATTTAATATCTGAAAACCAAATGAAGGTGCTGATGGGCAGTGGAAGAAGGGATTTGTTTTCATAAATCAAAGAGTGAAGAGGCTCATGCTGAGGATTCAGTTATGGACCATCATTTCCGGAAGCCAGCAAATGATATAACGTCTCAGCTGGAGATCAATTTTGGAGACCTTGGCCGCCCAGGACGTGGCGGCAGGGGAGGACAAGGTGGACGTGGGCGTGGTGGGCGCCCAAACCGTGGCAGCAGGACCGACAAGTCAAGTGCTTCTGCTCCTGATGTGGATGACCCAGAGGCATTCCCAGTTCTGGCTTAACTGGATGCCATAAGACAACCCTGGTTCCTTCGTGAACCCTTCTGTTCAAAGCTTTTGCATGCTTAAGGATTCCAAATGACAAATTAAAAAAAAAAAAAAGACTGTCATTCATACCATTCACACCTAAAGACTGAATTTTATCTGTTTCAAAAATGAACTTATCTCGCTACACAGAAGTAACAAATATGGTAGTCAGTTTTGTATTTAGAAATGTATTGGTAGCAGGGATGTTTTCATAATTTTCAGAGATTATGCATTCTTCATGAATACTTTTGTATTGCTGCTTGCAAATATGCATTTCCAAACTTGAAATATAGGTGTGAACAGTGTGTACCAGTTTAAAGCTTTCACTTCATTTGTGTTTTTTAATTAAGGATTTAGAAGTTCCCCCAATTACAAACTGGTTTTAAATATTGGACATACTGGTTTTAATATCTGCTTTGTATATTCACACATGGTCAACTGGGACATGTTAAACTTTGATTTGTCAAATTTTATTCTGTGTGGAATACTAACTATATGTATTTTAACTTAGTTTTAATATTTTCATTTTTGGGGAAAAATCTTTTTTCACTTCTCATGATAGCTGTTATATATATATGCTAAATCTTTATATACAGAAATATCAGTACTTGAAGAAAAAGAAAATCTGCTTCCCCCACTAGATCAAAGCTTTCATACCATTAGGCACCATCTATCCTGTTCACCACATCCAGCACACCCAGAGCCTGAGACACTGTATATGCTCAATTAGTTGTTGAATGAATGAATGTTTACCTGTGTATCTCTTCCACTAGACTAGGAACCTCGTAGGAGTAGGAACTGACTTTCATCCTAGCGCCTAGTACACAGTGAGAGCATGCTAAGTGTCGGTTGGCTGAATAAGTTAATGTAAGTATAGTGATATCATTAGTAGTCAAAAAGCAAGCTTCATATATATAAGAGTGTTTGTTAACCAAACCTTTTCAGCCACTTCTCTCCATGGCTCCCACTGATTGCCACAGCATCCTTGCACCAACTGCCCAACTCCCTGCATTTCCCTGGGTAGCTCCTATGCCCTGGGTAGCTCCTATGTCAGTGGGACAGTCATATTCATTTGTCTCACAAGTGGCTGCCAGTTCCATTCCTTAAATGCCTAGAGACATATAACAGATGTCTCTTAATCATATATGGTTTTATTCCACCTCCAGATGAAAGTCAATTCCCTTAGATAAATTATTTGGATGAAATAAGTACCTGGAATCCCTCCTTTATTCACCTTCTTTGGATTTCTGTACAAACAACACATTCAAAGTTTATAGAGATGTCATTTTGAATATATTTTCTGGAGCAGGGAAGGAATGGCTTTTCAAAGCTCCACATTTTAGAGAGTTTTATACAACTCAGATTTTTAATGAAACACTTCCTGCTAATTCAGGGGAATTCCACTTTCTTTCATCCAAGGCCTGAGGAGATTGTGAGCCATGTCTTGGCATAACTTGCCTGCCTACCTGCTGGCACGTGATATTAAAAAGAAGAGGCCACCACAGGTGCTTTTTCTGTGGAGAGTCAGATGTCAAGAAAAGGCCCCAAGGCTGAAAGAATGAGAAAAATGTAAATGATCCAACAGGGCCTCAACTGAAGATACACTTCCAGTCGGTGAGAACAATGGCATTTTCCCATTCCATTCCATTTTCTGGTTCTAAGTTGCATTCTCAAGAAGTTTTCCTTTGCTATATCCACAACTGGAACACCAGAATGAGAAACAAAAGGAATACTTCATCATTCTCTGTGTTCCTATACACTTTCCTTATACGTGAGTAGCCCTATTGTGTAGGTGGGAACAGTGAGATACTGAAGAGTCCTGAAGATCAAACCACAGGCAATTCCAAGAGGAATGTATAGTTATGGCTGCCCTTCGCTCCCCTCGAACATCTGTGCATCAGCGGTAATTAGGGGGTGGGAACTACCCTTTATTGAATACCCACTCTATACCTCACCCTATGTAGGTACTCCACATACAGTATCCTATTTAAAGCCCAAAATAATCCTGTAGTGGGTTTAATAGTGTCTCCCCAAATTTTATGTGCACCTGGAACCTCAAAATGTGCCCTCATTTGGAAATAGGGTCTTTGTAGAGGTAATTAGTTTAATCCCCAGTCACTGGCTGAGAGCAGGGGCAAATGGAAATGTCCAGCACAAGGGCTCTCAAGCATATGACACCATTACACCCCTGAGAGATGCTAGGTTGCTGTTTCTTGGTGAGTGTCGTTTTGCAAATCAATTGGATTAAGATCTCAGCTGCTCAGACATTAGTGAATTGAATGTCAAATACTACACTGACTATCAGGAGAATTTTTATGTTGATGCCCACCAAATTAATACTTGTTGGTTATACCCTGGTTCAGAAATGAAGTAATTTTTCTTTTGCAGGTAGCTTCTTCTTATATGTGAGATATCACTACTTCATGTATCAACATCTATACAAATTGGTAATTTAAGAAAAAGAACTGAAAACTAGGAAGCCTAGAATGTCATGGAATCTTGGACCTGGAATAGAACATCCCACTTATTCTCCTACTTAGAGCAGAAATCTCTTTTAAGGTGCCTGCAGTAATCATTCTTTCGATAAAAATGCCAATCATTGGGTAAAGTGCCTCTACCCAATGACTGGTATCTTTATTTTTTTAAAAAAAGGAGAGAACACACATACACATAGAAAGAAAACAGCCACAAGAAGACAGAGACAGAGATTAAAGTGATGCTGCCACAAGCCTAGGAGGCCAGGAGCTGCCTGAAGCTGGAAGAGGCGAGGAAGGAATCTCCCTTAGAGCTTTGGGAGGGAGCATGGCCCTGACAACACCTTGATTTCAGACTGTGGCCTCCAGAGACAGAAAAAGTTTCTTTGAGAGAATAACTTTCTAATTTTTTTAAGTCACCCAGTTTGCGGAAATTTGCTATGGCAGCCCAGGAAACTAATACAAATCCTAAGAGGTTAGGTATCATTACTGCCATTGGACTGACACAGAAACTGAGGATCAACAGCGTTCAGTAACTTCCAGGAAGTAATACACAGTGTTCAATCCATATCCATATGTATGGGGAGGGAAGGTAAAAGGTGGTGAGGCACCTGAAAGGAAGAAGGTGTATGAGATAGAGGCAGGGCTGCAATTTTCAGCCTTAGTGTTGATGATGATGAACCAAGAGTTACAGGTGCTGGAAGCATAATCTCAAATAGAGCTGGCAGACCCGCCTTCCCTATGGCCACCCCTGCAGTGCCCCATCCACCAGCAGTGATTCAGGACCCAGAGACTCCCAACTGACCTCACCCAGAGATGGCTGTTTATTTTGCTTTAACTCAATGAGAGAACAATTTTAACAATGAAACTGAACAGGTACAACAAGAGAATGCTAACCATAGACCAATGTCCCCAACCACTTGTCTCAGCAGCTCATGAGTTGCCCATGGCCATACTCCACCATTAAGGTTCCACTATGGACCAAGGCAGTGTTTATTTCCTCCTTCCATAAACATTGAGGTATTTCAAAAATACCATTTAGAATAACATAAAGAATACCTATGTACTACCATTTAGCTTTCATAATTTTTAACACTTAAGTATAATTATTTGTTTCTCAACTATATTTCAAGCCATGTCCCCCTCTTCTGGTGAATATAAAACATTTCCGGGAGTCTGAGGCAGGAGAATGGCATGAACCCAGGAGGCGGAGCTTGCAGTGAGACGAGATAGCGCCACTGCACTCCAGCCTGGGCGACAGAGCAAGACTCCGTCTCAAAAAAAAAAAAAAAAAAAAAAACTCACATCACTCTCTCTCTCCCTCCCATTGAGGTTCTAACGCACTCCCACTATGGAGGTGTGTAACCTGCCTATTGGCAATTGTTGGGACAGACATAATGAATTTTGGTTTCAGCAATACAAGACAAAGGTCCCTGTGATGTTTCGATGGGACAGATAAGATGACCAAAGCCAAGAGTAGGTTGAATGGTAGTACCCATTGATGTGAGTTAGCTAATTGGTCTCAACCTAAAGAAGGCTCTTTCTTAACATGCTACAAGGCCCCTTCCCTGTTTCTTTCCTATTAACATTTTTACCAACAACTTGTATGAAAACTTAGAAGTATGTGAGTTAAACTTCTACTCAACACATTCCATTCTATCTTGTATTGCGTAAGTGTTTACATTCCTCTCCCCAGCCACACTGTAAGCTTCATAGGTGTGCCTGCCTGGAGCCTTGCCAATAGCTGGGGGCTCAAAAAATGTTGGTTGAATTAAATTGTATCTTATGAGGACAGGTTGCAGAAACTGGGAATGTTTCGCCTGGAAATGAGAAGGTGTCAGGGAGAAATGATGGCTGTCTTCACATATTTGAAGGATGATGAGATTTAAGCAATGTAGCTCTTCAGGGAAAAATTAGAACAACTGGTGAAAGGAACAGTGAGTTGATTTCTGCCCAGTGTAAGGAAACTCTTTATAACATTTACACCTGATGGCAATGGGAATGGGTGGAATTGCGAGTCCTCATACTCACAATGGGAGGGGCGCAATGATTACTGCAGGCACTTTAAAAGGGATTTCTGCTCTAAGTAGGAGAACAAATGGGATGCTGTATTCCAAGTCCAAGATTCTATGACATTCTAGCCTTCCTAGTTTTCAGTCCTTTTTCTTAAATTGCCAATTTGCATAGATGTTGATACATGAAGTAATGCTATCTCACATATAATAGGAAGCTACCTGCAAAAGAAAAATTACTTCATTTCTGAACTAGGGTATAACCAACTACAGGTATTATTACCCTTAATTTCGTGGGCATCAACATAAAACTTCCCCTGATAGTCAAAGTAGTATTTGACATTCAATTCACTAATGTCTGAGCAACTGAGATCTTAATCCAATTGATTTGCAAAATGGCACTCACCAAGAGACAGCAACCTAGCATCTCTTAGGGATGTAATGGTGTCACATGCTTGAGAGCCCTTGTGCTGGACATTTCTATCTACCCATGCTCTCAGCCAAGGCATGCTGGCCTGCATGGACCACGTCAGCAGGCTTCCAGAAGGATTTGGCCAAAGAGGAGGACTGGCAGAAGATCAGAGGGAGGGTGGAAAGGGTGGCCATTTCCTTCCTGCCTCCCTTCCTGCTGTGCATCATGATCTGGCCAGGTCTCTCATCTGAAGCCACAATTCCTGTAAGATGATCCTCTCCACAGAGCTGGCTCTGCTTCCAGGTTCCCAGAAATGCTCTTCTTCCTTTCCCTTTCAGATGTAGAATTAATATTGGCTCCCTGCTGTAACTACCCCTAGGATATTGCACTATTCCTGTGGTTTCCCTATACAATGCCCTGCCCTCACCTCTGAAAAGAGTCCCCTTATTGAACTCTCCTCAAATCACCCAGTTCAGGTCTGTAGACTTTCCTGCTGGAGCATTAGCTGACACAGCCAGACCAGAGTCAAGGCCAATAAACTAAGGGTGCATTCAATGGCAGAGTAAGTGTGTCCCTCCTTACCGGGGCACACAGATGGGAGATGTTGCCACCCAGAGAAACTCCTGGGAGTCTCTCCAGTAGTGCTGGTCTGACCAAGAAAAGAACAGTAAAAGCAATTAGACAGTAGCAGGAGATCACAGTCAATTCATTAGAAAATGTGTTAATTAATGGGAGCCAGAAGTATAAATACTGAAAGAGCCCAAATGTAAATCTTGCTCCCCCCCCAACAAAAAGTAGCCTCCGGGCGATGGGATAAGAAGCCAGGAGCCTGATGGGCAGTGTCCGGATGGGGCCGGTGGAGAGCAGCCAGCCTGCATTTGCAGGAAGTAGCAAAGGCTGATTTTGCCCACTTCATCTTTCTGCCTAGAACCAAGCCTGCTGAGATGCAATAATGAAAATCTTCACAGCACATTACTGAATACAGTAATGCCTTTCTGCCTTAATAATACCGCAGCCTGTGCATGAATGTAATGCATTATTCTGATGCTGCTAGAAGAAAATTCAGTGATTTACATTTAGGGTTTATGTTTTGTTTCCAAATGAAAACATTCATCCCAACAACTATTCCTACACAGGTATTCCCACTGCAAGCAAATGGCTCAAGATTTAGACTGTGTTCTGTTGCCTAAGACTTCTGACCTAATTCAGCTTCCCATCTTACCAGATTTTAAAAAGCCTGGTTAAAGATTTATAATCCTGTCATTTTATCCCCAGGACAAATTATATTCCAGGTGACTTTAATGCATGAAGATGACCAGTGCTAGTCAGCCAAATACTTGGCTTATCTTAATTGTTAGACAGTTGGTATGCTCAGCATTTTTGAGAGAGCTGAGTGAGTGCACCCCTTCTATCTTTTCCCTCCCTTCCATACTGGTTATATCCCAGGTAGATAACTATGCCTGGTTACAGGAAAACAAAGGATCTTGTAGAGCGGGATGGGAGTTTGGAGCTTGTGTTTGCACTGCCATCATTGGTAGGAAGTGTTACATCTCATTATCTTCTTCTCAGACACATAATCCTCTTGTATATTCAAATGGCATTCAAGTCTTCATTAAGCAGGTTCCATGATCCTACCAAATATGGAAGAGATCCATGGACATAGGTATGTTTGCCAAGCCCTAAATTAATAGTAAGGTTTTTTATGTGACCTAAGTGGACTGTGATTTCTTGTAGTCAAGAACATGAGCCAACACATTTCCAAGTTAAAGCAGTAAACACAGCAAAATTTAATTTACAGAGAGCTCCTGGGAAACATGAGGCTCATTCAGAGAGTCAAAGCATCAGAGACTAGTCCTAAAAATAAAAGAAGCTGCTATTCTGATCTCCCGGATTCAGCTGTGTGTTCAGCTGAAACACGGGAGACAGAGGAGACACCAAGGGACGTGGCAATCAAGAGCTAGTCACGTAGCACCCAGTTATACCATCTGTACAGTGAAGCTGAATGCACACAGTAACTGATGATAAGCATTAGTAAGAAATATTAAGCACCTTGAGAACAACAGTGTAATGCATATAGAAATGTTTTCTATTACTTCAACCAGCCTTGTCATTTTTACCCATGATGGTTTTCTAAAATTGTGTTTTAAATGAGGAGCACTTTCTCCATAGCCTCCCAGTAAGAAATGAGAATGTCTTGAAAAATCACATAGTGCCGCCTGTTAAGATTTGTTAGTGCTTAACACTAATCAGTAAACACAACCCCAACTTTATGCACCTTATAGAAAGACATGAGTTGAGTAAGAATGAGTGAAGCACTCAAGTCAAAATACCTGTATGAAATAACTGGAAAAGATATTTTGCTTCTCAGTTTCAATTCCAAGATGCCTCTCATGTGTAGAAGGCAGGATGCCTCTTGGGAATGGGACTGGGAATGGGGGCGCTTCCCAGTAATTGTAAAGGGGGAGGAGATGCAAGTGAGGGAGTCTCAAGAGTAAAGGGCATCTGGAGAGTAAAGGACCTCCTCCGGGAGGTGACAAGACTCCTCCATTTCATGTTCATAGCACCCCAGGGAGGGAACAACAGTGTCAGGAGACAACAGCATCAGGATAGATCCCAATGTTTCAAGGGTGGAGCAGAAGTAGCAGATTCCTAAACCCAAGAGGCTTGGAGTATGGGACAAAGGTATCTGCTGGGAACTGGCTTGCACTCAAGAGAGAGATGAGCCACCTCCTTAAAGACCTAGAAGACCTCACATTGTGTAAGACCTCAGACTGTGACAAAACCCCAGGAAGACTAAAGGATACATCAGAAAGACTGAGGGTATTGTTCTGCACATCTGACAGCATGGAGACACAAAGTCAGAAACTGAGCAGAGTTGTAAAACCAAAGTCAGCCTTTCGAGCACACCTGAGCTGTGGACAAAGATTCACACCCATCTTCTAAAATAACATTTCACAGTGTGTTTCTCTTTTTTGGGTGTCATGGATAAAATACTCCTGCCAACACAGAGACCACAAAGGCATTATTTTTATCATATGATCACCTGTAAATTCAATCCAAAATAATAAGACTTTGAGGAAAAGTGCAGTTTTAAAATATAAAGGGGCCCCAAAGAGCTCTTCAATCAAGAACTCCACAAAAGACTCTCAATAGACTAATGTTCTTCCGGCTAATAAAATTAATGGAAAGAGGTGATGTAAAAAAAAAATGGTGACTTTTAAAAATTAGATAAGCTTAGTATTATTGTAAGATAATATTAAAAAATAAAACTGAAAGAAAACTAATTTATTCATGCACTAAAAAAAATCTTACTTTTTAAAATTAGTTGTTTAGTGTCAGAGTGAAATATGACAATCCATCTTCTTTGGATCCTGACATTGTTATATTTTAATTTTTAGTTTTCAAAATTCAGCTTATCTACCAAGATTAGAAACTAACTTAAAAACAAATTTCCAAAGTGTTAACAGGTATGGCTAGGTCAGAAAAAAAGTGTTTGTCAGTCAGCCAGAAATTACAAAGCCTATGCTGTTTCATTAAATGAAAATTTCTGGTTAAACACAAACACTGTTCATGTCATATCTTACTGCAAATGTTTCTAAAAATGTATTTGTCTGTTTTTTCCCATCTTGGTAAATAACATATGTTAAATAGAACAACTTTTCTTAGATGATTCTATTTCATTAAAACCAATAACTACACATACAGCTTTTACTATTGTTGGTGCACTAAGCCAGGAGATGAAATCTGTAACCAGAAGGGCAAGGAATGTGCAGTCTGCAACAGGCCTAATACAAGCACGCAGATGCAGACACTACAGGGAAACAGTGAGGCAGGAAACACACAGGGGGATGCAGTGGAAGGGGAGAGAGAAGGTCAGAGGGAGCAGGAGAGCACCTAAATGAGAGGTCAGAAGTCAAGGCCCGTCTTAAATACTGGAAAAGGCATTTAAGGTAAAGACGGAAGGAAGCTATTCTTGACTTCAGAAATGACATGAGGAAAGAAATGGTCATGTAAAAGCATAGAGAAGCTTTTAGGGTAAGTGTAGATACAGCTAGCAAGATGGGATGGGGCTGCATGATGGTGGTCTTAAGGGCCGGGTCAACAAGCCTGTATTGAAGTGGATAGGAAACAGGGAGCCACAGTATTATGTGAGGAGGGAGAAAAGAAGGCTGAAGTCAGACTGTGAGAAAAGGCTACAGCGATGTGCTGGAGAGCACAGCCAGCAGCAGGAGAGGGTGGCTTCATAGCAGGTGCTAATTTTATTTTTTCCAGCCAGGAGGCGACACTCATAGGCTAGGCAAAGAACCTGAGGATGGTGGTGGCCCCAGCCATGGAAAAAGTGGTAAGAGAAGCTACAAAGGGAGTCCCCGTGGAAGCTGTAAAGCATTGAATGTGGCAAGAAGTGGTGGTAGGTGTGGGGATGGGGGTGGGAGTTAACAGTAACTCCAACTCCAAAATGTTTTGTTGCATGAAAAAGAGCAAGTTGAAGAATTCTAAGCATAGTATATGATATTTATGTAAAAGAAAATCATTAAAACATTATACTATATATTTTGTGTGGGCACATGTAAAACACATAAAGAGGCAGTAGAGAATGGTGATTAAGGGACTCTGGAGCTACAGTAGGGCCCAGGTTCAAATCTCCATTCTGGCAGATATAGGCCTGTGGCCTTGGGCAAATTACTGAACCACCCTGAGAGGGACAGGGAGGGTGAGCTCGAGGAAAGCAGAATTGATGTGAAATTGCAGTTATTTTATTTTTTTTAATTAACAAAAGATTGCTTACCAGCAGTGAAGATCCAGCTGAAGTTAGAGTTCATAGTTTTTGAGGCATCAATTCAGAGCAGAAAGAGAACCAATCACAGACAAGCTACCTCATAGGTAAGGAAGACCCGCAAAGAGATTCGTGAGCCCTAAAATTGCTGGTTCATTGTGAACTTGACTGTGCCTAAGACTGGTAAATAAAGACAGACATTAAAAATGAAAATGAGAACTGAGAGAGAGAGAGTGGAATGGGATGCCAGAAGCCAAAGGAAGAAAAAAGAGCAGCTCCTCATGAAAGAGGACGGAGTTGGCCTGAGAAAGGAATTCAAAGGCAGAGCAATTTCACCTGAGGATGCAGTGTGACTATGGGGCCACCCATGACACGAAGCTAGAGCTACTCAGATGGCATATAAAGAATAATGAGGATGGTATCAGAGGTGATCCTGACCTTCCATCTCATCTCTCTGATCATCAGTTATCACTACTACAACATAATAGATGAAAACGACAATGAGAGTGTTCTGAATGCATTCAGGCATTTCCTCAAAGTTTAATCCTTGGTGAAATCCCCAGGATGCATTTTCTTCCTTTCCTTTGCTGGTTCATTTATTCAACAACTAATTACTATGCAAAGCACTGTACAATCTGTGAGAGATGCAGATCTCATCTATGGCGGCAGCACTTAAGGGGCTTACAACCTATCGGAGGGTATATGAAAATAATTAGCCATTTTACAAGAGCTAATTAACAAGACAACAGGTGATGTTAAAATGCAACATGAAATGAAGTGACAAGTAAATTATATGTGCTTACAGAGGAGAAATATCACTGCCGGTTGTTGGCTAACCTTTCATACATTCATTTAGCAAAGATTTACTAAGCACCAACTATATGTCAGACTCTTTGTAGCTATTTATATAATGGTGAATAAAACAGACACAAACCCAGCCTTTAACATAGGGGGAGAAGATAAATAGTAAACAAACGTACAAATAAGGGTATGAAGGCAAATTGTGACTAAGTGCTAGGAAAGAAACGAATGAGTTGCTTTAAAAACAGAATAACAGAAGACCAAATTGAGGGATCTTGGAAGCTCAAAATGACATTTAAAAACACCCTCAGAAAGCACGTGGCAACATTTTGTCATGTTCTATTAGTTAATCACATATTATGTGCAGGACTTTATTAACTTTATATATTAGCTCAAATTCTCAAAATAAGCTTTACTTAGATCAATATTACTATCTCATCCCCATTTTAGGGAACAAGTAAACTGAGGCTTGGAGAAGTTAATTAACTTTTTCAAGAGCATAGTTAGTAAATGGCAGCACCAGAATTCAAAGCTAGATCTGTGTAACTCCTGAACCTATGCCTTTCCACTGCATTACACTGTCAACTCAGATGGTGTCCCAAGTTCTTGTTTCAGTTGTGAAAATAATCCTCTGAAGAAAACATTTGATGCTAATATAACAATTACTACTGCATTGAAAAATGGTGCTGTTAAGTAGCAATGGTCAAGATATTTTCACAAAAGAACATTCCTTGCACCTCTGTTGATATTTTGCTAGCATCTCATCCAGTTTGAGGGCTTGATAATAATAAAATACAATAATAATTATAATTTAATGGGCACCTACTATGTGCTATACGTTGTGGTTAGTGATGTTCATGCAATACGTTATTTAATCCTTGCCACAACCCTGTGAGGTGCACGTTACTGTCTCCATTTGAGAAGTGGCATCTAAAGCTGAGAGGTTAAGCAACTTGACAAAGGCGACACCAGGTAAGCGGCAGAGTCGAGATTCAAACTCCATTACAGCACACTAACAATGCCGTCCCCTGCGCCAGCCCATGAACTCCATGAGCCATAATTAGCTTTGTTGTAGGGAGAGAGAACAGAGGTAAAACAATTTGCCAAAAGTAATATGGTTAATGAAAAGTAGACCCAGTCAGGGAAATTGAAATTCCTGCTCCCCATTTACTACCAGACCTCAGGAACATTGTTGGAGCAAATATGATGAATGCATGATGGCTGAAAAAAATTACTTAACTCATTCTGAATGGCTCAAGTCAATTGTACTCAAGGAACAAGAGGGCAGCCTGCAATTTACAACTCCCCCTTGTTCGGCTGGTTGGAGTCTTAAAACCCTCTTTGTACTGGATGCAGCAATCCCAGCCCGGATCACAATCTGCACCTAAATTTCCCAGTGAAGACTTCCCAACTTCAGTAAATTGACTCTGCCCAGTTCCTTCTTTTCTTCTGTCTTGTCAGACATCTTGCACACAAAGCACCCTCATATGATTCAACAAGGTTGAGAATTAACCAGATACAATGGCCCCAAGAAGAAAGCATCTCCAAGAATCTTTTAGCACCTGCCTAGCCTCTTTATTAAAGAGCTGGCTCAAAATCCAGAGGCATTCCACAAGCAACTGATGGAATGTTTAGAATCTACTCCCATCCACCATCTTTTAATTTTTCTTCTCTATAGGGAAAAAAATTATCACAGGTGAGGGAGAAAAGTAGGACAACAGTCACAATATTTTAAGAAAAACTAAAATTATCCCCACTAGAAAACTGACATGGTGTAAGCCTCAAAGGATCCAATGCTCTGATAAAAGGAGAAAATGTAGTAGACAGTAATAAAAATGGCATTTCCCACATTCTGACTGTGCCTACTCAAGGAAAAAAAAATTTGAAGTTTTAGATTAGGTTTATATTTGCCAAACCATCCTGTGTGACTATTACAGGGGTGCTGCAGGGAAGTCGGGGAAAGCAAAAATGCTACGCTAAAAAAAAAGAAAAAAAAAACAGAAAAAAAACATGTTTTGTCCTCTTTGGTAAATCCAGCCTTCTTCAAGGAGCAGCTGAGGGAAAGGAACCTTCAGACATTGTCTTGGTCTGAGTAAGAGCAGCAGGGCAAACGCAGAGGACAAGAAGAATCATACACTATGTGTCTCATGGGAGTTCAAGAGAGAGGAGCTCTACAAAGGGCATTAGTCTATATTTGCTCAGCAAGAAGCCATTTAACAAGCACTTAGTGTGGGCTAGTGTCAGTATTACACATTCTAAGTAAGTTGAAGACCCACAAAAAGCCAGCTTGGGAGGATAACACATGTGAACAGTTATCACTGATTTTTTTTTTTTGAACTGGTACTCCCTTTATTGAATACAGAAGAAAATAGAGACACACAAAAATTAGGAGAATTGCTTCAATGAATCTTGATACACATAGAACATAAAATTATATAAGAAGGCAATGGAGCCTTCCCACAAGCACCAAGTACACTAATATCACCTTAGTTTATGAGCTAAAAGAACTTAGTTTTAAGGTATCAAATGTCCACCCAGATCTGCAAATCAGTGATATTCCTATACCAACCATGACTACCCACTGTGTCAACTGGCTTATCTAAGTATAGCATGGTGGTTAACAGCATAGGTTAAGATCGCTGGGGTTCAAAGCCCAGCTGAGTCACTTCCTAGCCATGTGAACTTGGGTAAATGACTTAAGCAACCTGTGCCTCAGTTTTCCTATATCTAAAATGGGGAAACAGTGCCTTAAAATGTGGCTTTTGTAATAATTAAAAGAGTTATTATACCTGAGGACTTGAAACTGAGCTTATCACATAGTAAGTGCCAATTAATGCTACCTATAATAATAATCAATATTATTATCAATGATAATCACTCTCATTAGTAGCTTTCTAGAGTAGAGCTGCCTACCCATCCTGGATTGCTCACCTACCTCTGCACTGTTACAGAAAAAGAATGTTCTATCTTTTTTGACCCACTGAATATTGGGGTCTCTATGACACATTTAACCTTCATCTCAAGAATGGTTTGCTATACTCTATGGCAATAATCTGTTTACATATTTGTTTATCTGTTAACAGACTGTGAGCTCCCAGAAGTAGGAATCGTTTTATTCCTCTCTAGCTTCAGCAATAAGTTCAGCCTTTGGTACATGGAAGAAAGTCAGTAACTGCTGAAAGATAATTTGCACCAAGATTAATGGCTGTGTACAGAAAAGAAAATCTAGGAAACTCTTTAATTTTGCTCTCCTACCTTGATTTTTCAAGCCAATGTATAATTGGTGTTATTAGTTAGGGCAACTATACTGATGAAACAAATAAATACACTACGCAATGGGTTAAACACAATAGGATTTATGTCTTGCTCAGTTAGTAATACAGGGCAGATGCTCTTGTTTGAAAGAGGAGTTGTGCTCCAGGCAGTCATTTAGGAACACAGGTTGACAACAGCTCTTGCAAAGACAATCTATGGCTCCCAGGATCACCCTGGGTGTGGCCAAACCAGTCTGCCAGAAAAGGGAATGAGCATGGAGGAGCATGTACTAGGGGTTTACTGGAACAAGCCAGAGAGTATCACAAATTTTTCTTCTCACAGTCCATTAGAGGGAACTTGGTCAAATGATACATCTAACCACAAGAGAGGCTGGGAGGTATGGCACAGGAAATAGATTTTGGTGAACCACCAGCACTTTGCTAGTGGTTGAAATTAATTCTATTTGCTATATTCAAAGGAACCACTACCTAAAAATATTTGGTGACTCTTGGGAAAACTAAACATTCTTGAGAGAATAGTTTTTATTTACTAAACGTCTATAGTAAAGATACAATTTCTCTCTTAAGCAAAATATAAGTTTTGAGATTATTCACCAGCAAACTGCTTATTTAAATTAAATGTTTACTAATTAAAATAACTTTTTCTGTCTTCGTATGTATAAATATAAGGATGACCAAAAAGAAAAGTCTTATTAGTCTAGATCTAACTACTGACACCTCATCCTTCAAGGCTTGGTAAATAATTCCAGACCATATTTGTCTCTTACTATTCTATGTCCTATAGTTCTTACAAGTCTGCAACCCCCAAGAAAAATGGTCTTGAAATGTTTTCTATTTTTTAATATATGAGCCTTATTTGCTTTAACCACGTTGCCAGCTCCTCAAGGGTGTCTTTATTTTATGTTTCTCTCAAAAGTGAAAATGGTTTTATAAAATACAAAGTGCCTTCAATATAGTCAAAGGTTATTTTCCTCTACTGTATTTCTTTCAATGCCAAAGTACACTGGTAGGTATTTAAATAACCAATTAGACTACTCACAGGTTTAACAGAAAGCACTGAGAGGGGCCTGTAGTAAATAAACTGTAAAACATGCTGCAATTCTTCACCCTTCCCTGTTTCCATGACCTTTCAATGAGACTTTGGACTCTATTTCCCCATCTTTCGAATCTGAGCTGGGCTTGAGATTTGCTTCCAACAAACAGAATGTGGTAGAAATGACAGGCTCCAAGAGGCCTCGTATGTGTCTGCTCACTCTTTGGGGATACATGTGTTGGCCATGAGAATAAGCCCACTCTAGCCTGCTGGATAATAAAAAACATGTAATGCTCTCATCTTGTTGTCCAGTCAACAGCCAGTCATCTCCTAGACATGCAAGCAGGCAGTTCCACAGGAGCCAACCCCTAGCCAACTTGCTAGGGGACTGCAGAATGGCCAAGCCCAATCAAGATCACACAAGCCTGGTCCATATAGGCAGTTCTGCCCAAATGACCCATAGATGCCTCCAGAGTAATAATAAGTGCTTATTGTTTTTAGATACTGATGTTTGGGGGTGGTCGGTTACACGAAAATTACTATCTTAATTGTTATCTATCTCAGCCCTGCATTTTACAGAAGAGTAAGTGGAAGGCTTGAGCAGTAAAGTGATAAAACTAGATACTCTTAAAGCTAAAATTCAAACTCAAGTCTTCTAATTTAGCAGTTTGATGTGCCATCCACGAAATCATATTGTTTCACTTGCAAGATCCTCGGGTTTTTCAAGTCAACACAAACACAATGGGACGCTGAAGAATACCAGATGTAAATTCGTTCGACCTTTTCATGAGATTAGATTGTTTGGAACACACTGTAAGGCACTATTTTAAAAGGCAAGGTGTCCTACTACATGAAAGAGGCAATGATGAAAGTGTTTTATAAACTTTTGTATTGTTAAACAAAGGTCACTGGGTCAGCTCTATCATACCTTTAGCTCAGAAAGTTCTCAGTTTTACCTGGACATTAACCAGTCTTTGAAAAAAAGTGAGGGACTGAATTCTAGCATAATTCATGCTCATTTGTAGGGCAACAAGAGAATCATTCTAAATTTATCTTTTTAATTTGTAATCTGACTTAAAGGACTAAAGGCTGAAGGGCAAAAACCATGAAATTTTTTAATCACTATATTCCCACAGCCTCGCATTGAATCTGAATGAATGAAAAAATAACAGTATGGATGCTAAACAGAGTTGGATCTTCAGGAAAACTTTAGGAATAGATTCAAGAAGATGGAAGTTTTGAGAAAGAACTTTAGACTGTGTTTAGGCTAATGACGCCAGAAAGTAAGATGTTACTTTTTAAAGGACGTTCAAGAAAACGATGATGAAAGGAATAAAGAAAATATTATAAAGCTTTTTAAAAAGGAAAAAGATATTAACTAAGTTGTACCTATATCTAAGTACAACTTCATTAAAATAATCAACATATTTTTAAAAACGTTTTTAACATGCCTTTAAACTTTAGGTTCTTTCCATAGGGAAGCTGTTATATAGTAATGACTTACATTTATATAAGACATTATTTCAGGTAAGATTTTTTCCCTTTAGAAGAATTTTAGTGTTTTATATAAGTACTAAATTTACATCAGCATTTTATAAAATGATAAATTTTCTAAATATTTTCTTATATTTTCTTAACATTTCATGAAATTTTAAAAAGATCTTTATTAATTGATCATAAATGTGGTTTCCATTCCTTACATTATATTCCTTAATCTGTACTGATTCCATTTTTTTATTACTCCAAAGCATTATGGGTGGCTCTGGAGTTAACAAGTACACTACTTTAAAAATATCCTTTTCACAGAGGTCCAAGCATCGCATACTACCCCTCCCTTTCCAATGGAAACTCCTGAGCATCCCACACAAAGGGTTCCCTTCCTGCCTACGGTTGGACCCCATTTCTGCCTAATACCAAGCTATTTGCTCTGCAACATCTATCACAAACCATTTGACTTAATGCTTGTCTTCAGGGACTCTGACTTGACCTGCCTTCTAGCTTTCTGTGCCTAGCACAGGAACCTAGCTATCGCCAGCTTCTTGAACCCAACTGTTGTTCAGGCCAGGTGGCCAATGTGATCCTCACTATCAGGGCCAGTGGGTGGGGCAGTGGGCATGGGAGGTTGGACAAGCAGAGCAAAAAATCTCTTTCTGCTACCATCTTTGTCAGATGTGGCCATGCCCAACTCCTTTCATGTCCCTGCACTGAAAAGAGAAAAATGAATTAGAACTCCTTACACTGCTTCTGCTCGAGGAGAAGGAGAGAAAAACTTCTAACAGTCCAAGGCAAAGGGAAAACAAAATATTATTTTTTCAACACTGGAGCTATGAAGGAAGTCATATGTCACGTTGTGACTTGGCATTAATTTTCCCAAAGAAGCAAAAAGAAACCACAGCACTATAGATCAGCCCCAGTATGGGTTACAAAGATTTGTGGATTAGGATGGAAAACTAATTTTCATTTATCATAATTTAAACTATTGTTTTCTTTGTGGGGTAGGGCAGGGGATGGCATTCCGAGTCCCAAACAACTTTTGGAAAGTGCTCATAACTTAGAAGGAAACCAGTCCCTAAGTTGTGGATCTCCACTAATAAAACCATTTTAAATATTACCCACTCTTGGAATAATTAGGTAATTCAATTAACTTGTCCCGAGAATATGTGAAATCTTTGACCCCAAAATTTATTTAAAACAGAGGATTTTTTTTCTTTAACACTGAGAAATATTACAGAGACTTTTCTAAAAATAGGGAGAAAAAGCCAAAATTTTCAAAGAATGAGAAATAAATTAAGTGGAGTTGTATATCTACAATCTATACATGTAAATTTACTCATAAAAAGGTGAATAAAAATGGAATGTGAAAACGTGGAATAAAATGCTTTTTATAAGAGTTTGGCAATGTTCCAACAGCCTCCACTAAAAGACCAATGTCTTTACTTCTCTTTTGTCATCTGAGGTTTGGGTGTGTGTTTCTAGAGAACAGCAATACATGAAACGGTGACAACTGTGTGTCATCTGCCTGTTGCATCTGTTTAATACCACTTCAAACACTGAAGGCATCTAGCCCCGCATCTCAGGTCTAGAAAAGGTTAGAGAGAAAGAAACGGGCTCATCCCACAAATTGTTTTCTAGTAGTTAGCAATAAAAACAATTGGAATGCCTTTCTGAACTTTCCTGTCTTAGATAATTCCATCTTATTGTTTTCCCCAGTACAGGATGGTTTACACTGACACAGCAGGGAATTAAAACCATGTCTAACAACTTACCTTCTTTTCAGGAAAAACAGCTTCATGCTTCAGAACGAACCAGCTCCTGAAAGACACTCCTGCCTTACAGCCTCAGGAGAAATAACTCCCGTTTCTGAAGTTATCAGATAAAAGCAAAACATTCACCTAACAGGCAGTGACAGAAATGGAATAAATGTAGCAACAATGACAATGGCAGCCAGACAAAATTTACAAGAGTCTCTACAGTGAAAACCCTACAGCTGAGATAGATTTGTGTTTTTGCAATCATTTAAAAGGACATTTTCCTCAAATGTAACCCATCACACTCAATCTTCATTTACAACAGTGAATTACTGCTTTCTGTTTCCTCAGAAAGGACAGTGGTTGCTCAGCAATGTGGGATTCCTGCAGTGCAAGACAACAGCAATTTCAAATCCAAGAAATAATTCTTATGGTACCGTTTCTATCCCTTCCCACTTAAAACCAAATTTTTTTGGGAGACCGAACAACAAGATGGAAACACATAATCATAAATTTCTATTGATGAGCAGTACCTTCCCCAAGTTAGTGCTATATCCCACATATACTGGTTAAAAAACCTTTTTCTTGTGGATCCTTTCAGGTATAGGAATAAAATCTATGTTTCCTCCCTTCTTCCAGCAAGAAGTCAACATGAACACAAGGAAAAATCATGTTAAAATTACATGACAAGACACACATCAAGGACAAAGTATATTTTCATATCAATAAATTAGCAGTTTGCATAACTTTTGGCCACAACTTTATACTTATGCTTTTTTATATTCTATTACCAAAGCTTGAAAAATGCATGGAGTTAGGAATTGGAAAGTGGGTGACTAAATTCATCTTCATCAAATTTATTTATGGAAGGCAAAGTCTTTATAACAGCTTTCTATGAATAGCCTCAATTATCACTACAAAATTTCTACTTTGCCTTATGCTACAAGGTGGATGGCGAAGAGAAGTCTCCTCATTTTGCAGATGAAGGCATAAGGCACTAGATGAAATTTCAGAAGTTAGGATTTTGTAGGAGAGCACTTTCTTTTCTTTTCTTTTCTTTTTTTTTTTTTTTTTTGAGACAGAGTTTCGTTCTTGTTGCCCAGGCTGGAGCACAGTGGCACAATAAAGCACAGTTTTACACCCTTGCTGCTGACAGAAGATGCAGGCATGCCCACCATACTCCCAATATTGCACCAAGATTTTGGCAACTAATAATAAAAGTTGTAATAAAGTAGATAACATGAAGACTTTATCTAGAAATAATAAGACTGAATATTTATTGAATTCTTATTCTGAATCAACTGCCCTGTCTAGATTATTCCATTTAATCACCAAAACAATCATCCAAGGGAGGTGCTATAATGATTCCCACATCACGAGTGAGAAAATCAAGGCATAGAGAAGCTCTGACTGCCCAGGCCACACAGCTTGCATGTGACAGAGTAGTATCCAAACCCGAGGTCTTTACCATGAGCCTAAATTCTATGTATTGTCATATAAAACAATAAAGTAGGGTTTATATATGTAAACTAGCTCACACTGCTAATATAACCTATGGATTAGAGATCTGAAAAATATAAATTCTCATTAAAAATAATGTGATTATTTCTTTTAATTAAAATAATCCTATTACTTTCCTTTTCTCTATAAAGCTTCTTTTTATAGATTTTTTTTTTTCCTGAGAAAGAGTCTCACTCTGTCTCCCAGGCTGGAGTGCAGTGACACGATCTCAGCTCACTATAACATCTGCTTTCTGGGTTCCAGCAATTCACCTGCCTCAACCTTCCATAGTAGCTGGGATTACAGGCATCTGCCACCATGTCTGGCTAATTTTGTATTTTTAGTAGACACAGGGTTTCATCATGTTGGCCACCCTGGTCTCAAACTCCTAACCTTCAGTGATCCACCCACCTCAGCCTCCCAAAGTGCTGGGATTAACAGGCATGAGCCACTGTGCCCAGCCCATCTTTTTATAGATCTTTAAATGGCTTATGTCATTTTATGCTTGCATCTGGGTAGCACAATAAGTCATTGAAAGATCTCAAAAATGAGGCTTTATAAGAAAATAAAGTATTCTAATCATGGAAATACATTCTACCTTATTGTGTTTAAAATTATAATACATAGCATGTACAGGTGTTTAACATTATTAGTATTAACAGTATTATTATAAACATTAAAATTCTACCACTTTGTCTACCTTTAATTTAGTGATCTAGTTAGGAATCATACACTCCAATGCCTACATAAACAAAGCAGCCTGTACTTACAAAAACAGCATTGTAGGGGCACCAGCAAACAAAGGTGCATATGCCCCATCCAATGAGCAAAACTACTAAACACATCCAGTTGATGGGAATACAGGCTAACGTTTCCAAACGTTCCCACTATTCAAGAGAAATCAGAAAGTCGGATTTTCCTATGAAGTCTGCATACTTGATATGTTGGCAATAGATTCAAAATTTTTTAAACACTATGAGGGCCCAATTAAACCTGACTGCAGGCTGCATTTGACACGCTTGACCTGTAGTCCTCCAGTTTGTAACTTATGGAACTCTTGCATTCTTACTGAGAGAAACATTTAAAAAGTATTTCTTTTTCATGTTCCATGGATATATAAACACATTACTTAGGCTTTTTTCATTTATTCTTGCCTTTTTCCTCATTAAAAATTTACTTATGGGTAAATTAAAAACTATAAAATCACAAATCACAGGCACTATAAATAAATGATAATTGCCACACTGATTCATAGCAATAGATACCCACTCTGACTTGTAGCACGGATAAGAGGTTGGAGATGATCTACATTCCCTGGAACACCCTTTCTCTCCCATGGAGGGAAAACACTCTAAATGTTTATGAATGAGAGTAATAAGATATAGGAATAATCGTGAAATTAGTTCTAGGCTTTGGTTTGTTTTTGTTTTGTTTTTTTGAGATGGAGTCTCACTCTGTCACCCAGGCTGGAGTGCAATGACATGATCTCAGCTCACCACAACCTCTGCCTCCCGGGTTCAAGTGATTCTCCTGCCTCAGCCTCCCAAGTAGCTGGGATTATAGGCACATACCACCATGCCTGGCCAATTTTTGTATTTTTAGTAGAAATGGGGTTTCACCATGTTGGCCAGGCTGGTCTTGAATTCCTGACCTCAAGTGATCTACCCTCCTTGGCCTCCCAAAGTGCTGGGATTACAGGTGTGAGCCACCATGCTTGGCCAGTTCTAGGTAATTTTTAAAGGTAAATCATATCAAGCTTTTGGAATCATTACTGCAAACTTTACAAAGTCATGACTCACATGGTCAAGAACAATGTCACAATTACAAGAATTTCCATTTTCTCTAGCATCCCCTACAATTGTTCCAAGGAGTTCCAGAATAGAGTCCATAGCAACATGAAAGCCCTATCTTATATTATTCTCAAACAATGCACAATGCACAGGAGCCACTCATGTTCTTACTCCAGAAATACTCACTCTTGTATCCACACCATCCCACTTTTTCTATCTGCTTTCCTTGGTCACTTCCTCTATATTTTCCATGCCCGTCCTTCATATTCCCAGTACATCAAGTTCCCCTCCAGTGGCACTTCAAAGGAGTTAGTTTATATTCCAATTTGATAGCTTTTCTCTGAAGAATTCATCCATTGAGTGCTGTACTTTCTTTCTTCAGAGGGTGGAGGGCCCAGAGTCTGTGCACAACCACATACTAATGAGTTCTGCCCAATCACACAAGCATCAAATATATGTGACACATGGCACTGCTGCCTGAATGCCATGAAACATGATTGAGGGGGCTGCCCCTGATATCAAAGATTTCCTGCTACTGTCTAATTGACAATGAGGTACAGTAAAGATCCCAGGCAATGTCTATTGATTCCAATCATGGCATGTGGCTACTCTTCATCACTACTGAACACCCACACCAAAAACATCATGTCAATGCAACAGCCGTGCTCCAACAGGAGATGTAAAGACGAAACAGCAGCGGCATAAATAGACCAGAGAATCCAAGATCAGCCTACTTTGGGTAAAGAGGTCATAGGAGATAAAATAATGAAAACTTAGTTTTGCTACAAAAAAACTGAAATCAAAAGAACCCAAGTGCCATTTGCTTGGAGGCTATTGATTGCAGTAAGCTGAAAAGTATAACACACACTATAATTTCAAGGCAAAATAGAAATATTTTGCTTCTTGACTGCAACGTAGTCATGAGAAGTTAATTTATCGAATGTTCCTGAAGCACCATAACTAGTGATCACTCTTTTTTTTTTTAGCATATATCAGTACTTTATTCTTTTTATGACTAAACATTTCTATACACCATAACATTCAAGCTGAGAGTCAAATTGAGAATGCAATTGCATTTATAATAGTCACAAAAGTAATAAAATACCTAGAAATACATCTAACCAAGGAGGTGAAAGATGTCTAAAAGGAAAACTAGTTAAAACAAAATATTGCTTAAAGAAATCATATATGACACAAATGGAAAAACATTTTATACTCATGGATTAGAAGAATCAAAATCATTAAAATGGCCATACTGCGCAAAGCAAGCCACAGATTCAATGCTATTTCTATCAAACCACCAATTACCATTTTTAGCAGAATTAGAAAAAGTATTTCTAAAATTCATATGGAATCAAAAAAGAACCCAAATAGCAAAAGCAATCTTAAGCAAAAGGAGTAAAGCCAGAAGCATCCACATTACCTAACTTCAAAGTATACTACAAGGGTATATTAACTAACCAGTACCATGCTGGTACTGGTGCAAAAACAGGCACATAGATCAGTGGAACCAAACAGAGAATTTGGAAATACATCTGCACACCCAAAACCAACTTATATTCAACAAAGTCAACAAAAATAAGCAATTGGGTAAGGATTTCCCATTCAGTAATGGTGCTGGGATAACTGGCCATCCATATACAGAATAATAAAACTGAACCCTCAAAAGCAATTGCAACAAAAACAAAAATTGATAAATGGGACCTAATTAAACTAAAGACTTTCCGCACAGCAAAAAAAGAAACTATTAAACTAAACAGACAACCTGCAGAATGGGAGAAAATATTTGCAAACTATACGTCCTACAAAGGGCAAACACTCAGAATCTATAAGTAACTTAAATAATTCAACAAGCAAAAAACAACCAAATTAAAAAGTGGGCAAATGACATGAACAGTCACTTCTTAAAAAGAAGACATACAAGCAGCCAACAAACATGAAAAATGCTTAGTATCACTAATTGTCAGGAAAATGTAAACCAAAACCAAATGAGATATCATCTCACACCAGTCAGAATGGCTATTACTAAAAAGTCAAAAAATAGATGTTGGTGAGAATGCATACAAAGGGAACACTTATACACTGTTGGTGGAAAAGTAAATTAGCTCAGTCCCTATGGAAAGCATTTGGAAATTTCTAAAGAACTAAAAATAAAACTACCACTTGACCCAGCAATCCCATTACTGCATATACACCCGAAGGAAAATAAATCATTTTACCAAAAAGACATATGCATGTACATGTTCATCACAGCACTATTCACAATAGCAAGGACATGGGATAAATCCAGATGCCCATCAATGGTGAACTGGGTAAAGAAAATGTGATATATGTATATACCATGGAATACTACACAGCCATAAAAAAGAGTGAAATCATGTCATTTGCAGCAGTATGGATGCAGCTGGAGGCCATTGTCCTAGGTGAATTAACGCAGAAACAGAAAACAAAATGCCAGTGGGGTTGTGATCACTCTTTTCACTCAACAGAGCTTAAAGGAGAAACTTCCACAGAGCAAACAAAGAGTGAAGCTACAAAGGCGACCTAGAAGGGGAGACTGAGACTCAGAAGCTGGGCGCGGGAGTGTGTGGGCATCCTGACCCTGAGCAGCAGAGGAGACAGTGCACTGGAAAGGACATGGAACAGCACTGCTGGCCACAACAGGGGTCTTCCATCCCCCGCTTCTGGAACTGACGTAGTAGGAGAGAGTCACCACAGAGGTATTCTGACAGGAACACAGTTGAACTGGGACCACACTTGTTCCAGATCCCCAAAGTGATTGTTAGACATCTTTTGCTAATTGCATAACACTTAGAATCATTCAATTCAGTCATCTGAAAGGCCCCAAGAAAGAGGTCATTTTTTTAGACCCAAAGTTACCTGGGAACAGTATCTTATTTAGGTCACAGAAAAACAACAGCTTCTTTAAGGAATCTTACACACAAGACAAATTCGAGTACTCACAACTAAAATAACCTCCACTGACCAGGTGGGCATCATTGCTTCCTCTGGTCCAGAGGGCTGGCTCTGGCCACCAAGAGATAATCACAAAATAAAGCAGATGAAATCAAGTTGTGTTAATTGGATTGTTTCATACTAGCCCTGCCAAAGATCTGGAAAGCAAAAAAGAAAGACCACATTTAGGTTTTAAGCCACCACTATAGATCCTGTCAAAGAGATAGGCAGGGATCTAAAAAAAAAAAAAAAATGAAGACTTTCGATTAAAAGAGCACACATGTTCAGATATGGACATTAAAGCTTTGTAAATGTTCTACATGTGCTAAGCTCACAAAAGTAAACCTGAGAAATCTTTCATGAATTTCAATAGTTTTCCAATTTAGTCCCACCTTACAAAAAGAGAGTCTTGCACCTCCGCCCTTTGAATACTGTCAGTGGACAATTATTTGGGATCAAGCTGTGAGACTAAGTGTCTAAGAGCCCAGAAACAGCCAAAGGCTTGAACCCATGGACTCTATTTTAGAACTGGTCAGCGATCATCAAGCATGATGAGCACAAAGGAGAGAATGCCACATGAAAGAATTATGTTGTTTGCGGTTTTTGTGTATTTTTTTTTAACTCTAGCTGCTTGGCAACTCTCCTAGATCACAGCTTTGGGAAAGAAATGTATCTCCCTGATGAAAAATGAGCTAACAGAGATCCCATTGATGGCCCACTCACCAACTCTGTACGAGTCCATGGATTTCACCCTACACAAGAAATTCAACCAAATTGATTTCCTGAACAGAGAAAAAAGAGAGGGGGAAGTTGGGGAAAGTAAGCCAAGTATGTTTGCTCAGACGTAAAAGATACCACAGTGCAAGCAGAATAACATTTCATCTGACCACACGAAGCACAGTGTTTAAAATGCATAATGAAGCTTTCTTCCTTACTGCCTGCTCCTCGCAGGGGGTTATAAATAAGCTCCTAGAATGCCATGGGTTTCTGTATTAGAAAAAGCAACTCACTGTGTATTATCAGTTAACTTGAAGAAAAGGTCACAACAGAAATAATAGTTCTAAAAAATAACTTTGCTTTCTAGCTGTAATGTTTCTCTCCCTTTAGATTTTGTCTCCTTTCCTTCCCATTTCAGCACAATTTACACTATTTACATTATTTTTGGCAATGTGTCTGGAGCAAAACTACATCTGTTTAATGGTTTTCAGTTTTCAGTTTGTTTTCAAAATAATAACAATCTTTTTTCGTACATTACATGCATGCCAAAAAAATATTGTTTAGATCATATTAACCCAGCTTAAAAATTAAGCAGTCCACTTGTAGGCTCTTAACCAATAACATATCATCTTAGGGTGGTTCTGTTCCAGCCAACAAACATGACCGAAAACCCACTGGAAGTCAGGCCCTGTCCTAGGTGCTAGGACTACAAACATGGCCAAGCCATGGGCCTAGAATTTTATAGTTTAAAGCAGCTATCTGAATCAATGTTTTATTATCTGTGTGAAGATAATAGAGAAGTGGTGTGAATAACCAAAAGCAATCCTATGCCTGACTCAAAAATAATGTCAATCGTTAAAGGAGACTGTCACATGGAGTCATTCATGCTACTCCACTGCCTCTATTCCTCACTGGGCCAGGAAAATGGTAGAAGGAAGTGCAGGAGACCACAGAGTGGAGAAGGTCCAGAGACAAAATCAATGATCTGCTGCTAGATTGTCAAGAACTGGGTATACTTAATCTCCCATTTTTAGTACATGGAACTGCGCATACTAACTCTTGGATAATTCTGCTTTGTTTGTTTTTAATTACCCAACTGCTAAGATTTCCAGTTTGCTTATTTTTGCATTTTTTCCCTCAAGGGATTAAAAATGGATTTTCTTAGTTTTGTGGGTTTTAAAAATAATCACAATAAGAATGATTTTAAATGGTTACATGAATCCAATTAAAGCGAGCCTAAAAAGAAACGTAACACTTTCTGACCTCCCCAGTGTCAACTGAGTTTCTTTAGAACCTGTTAGGTGTAAAGAGAGTACAGTGATGAAGACTGGGCCTTAAAACATGCAAACATTAATAGCTTTAAAAGGTGGGTGGTGGGTATATGACAGTTCCTTAAAATGTTATTTTTCCTTTTAAGAACAAAATTCCATGGTAAAAATATTTTAAATGGGTTTTAAACAAATAGACCAAGGTTATCCTGAGCAAGTTACTTAAATCCATTAAACCTCAATGTCCTATTTTTTACACAGAGGCAATACAATTACCTCCAAAGTGTGCACCATTAGTTCCAAGAGAATGAGATCAACAGAGACTGTAGGTAACAAATTACCTGTGTGTGTCCATGAAACACAACTCAAGACACCAACCCTGATAGTGAGTAGGGTTATTTCTGAATATAAAGAACATGCAATATATTAGCTTCTCATCTGCATGCAGTCTCTTAGCCTCATGAAATAGCAAAAAGAAAAAAAAACTATAAATTACAAGTGGCTGTAAAGATAGCAAATCATACCGAATAATCTGCAATCCAAATTTTGTTAGAAATAAAAATTTCTGCTGAACAAAAATTTTCGACAGAAAAAAATTTCTGCTGAACAAAAGACTCTGAAAAAAATTGTAGAGTAAAGAATTTTATCTAGTTGGGCAAGAGACATCTTGAAATAAGACTGAATCCATCCACTTTGGTTAAACATCACTGGATAAATGCTAAAATCAATGTTATAAAGAACATGAAAAGATTCACAGAATATGACAAGGGAAGAATTATGAAAATGTAAAACAGATTCAAGAAACACTGAAAAATCTGCTAAATTATTTCGTTTTCTGTTCTCAAGATAGCCAAAAGGCAAAAGATACTTTGAAGAACACAGTGTAGAAGACTCTCTTGGATTGCTTTACTCTGCCTTTCTACTATTTTTATAAATTAATACCACCTCCTCATATCAGATGAGGAGGAGGACAGCCTTATGAAATATACAGACAGTCTTTAACATTCCTCAAGTGCTAAATGTTCTAAATATACTTCTGGAGGTTTGTTGAGCAGTCAGAGGAAAGAGCCGTCTATTTTCCATTTCACAGGGTGCTTCGACAAACAATGCTGAATCCATCAAATAAGAATTTAGTGTTTAGACAGAAGGAGGTATAATCTGGTTTGTTAACAAGCTAAAATCTTGTTAGTTTCAGAAGGTGTACAAATTTCAATTCAATTCCACAGAAGTTTTTACCACCCCACCATATTCCCGGCCCCATTCTGGATCCCAGAATTTCAAAGAGGTACATGCATGAATGGATCCTGTCCTCATAGAGCTCATAGTCTGGTAGATATTGATGCTGGACACTCCCAGACACAAAGTAGGCAGAGGGTGGGGGGAATGAAGGCTGGAAGGCTATCAAAAAGTCTTGTATGCCATGGACAAAATCCTCTAGGGATAAGATAAGTCTTTAAGTTAGGAAGATCATTGCAGCATCAGTGTGGAAGAGCCTAGAAAATGGGTATGGGTGGGACAGGAACACAAATTGATATAAAGAGAGCTGTTACACTACAGCAACAATCCAGGCAAACAATCATAAAAGCTCAAGCTCAGGCCAGGTCGCTGAGGATAGGAAAAAAGGGAGAGCTCTGTGCTACATTTAGGCAGTAAACTGAGTAGGACGAGGGCTGATGGAACATGACTGCAGGTAATGAGACCGATTTTCCAGGGAAATGCTTATCAATTTATAATCATATCATATGCAATACATTACTGCTGACAGACAGATTTAGATCTAACCAAAGGAGCAAATTATTTATTCCCACTGGTGCTTCAGCACACAGTGAGACCTCAACAAGTGTCTGTGGAATCAGTCAATGAATTCTCCAAAACTGAATCTGTCATGATCTATAAGTTATTAGCTCTGAGCCATTCTCAATCAATCAGCAAATATCGCATTACATACCACAAAAAAAAAAAAACCAGCCTACATGAAATGAAGAACACACAAAAAAGTGCAAAAGAAGAGTCTTTTCTTGAATTCAAAATGTTTGCCTCTAGTTGGGGAGGAAATACATGTACACAACTTGATGCAGCAATTAGGTCTGAATTAAAGCCTGTACCGATTTAAAATCAGCAAGTACATTAGTCTCTTTGAGAGCCCAGAATAAGCAGACCATGGCCCTAAACAAAGGCATGCTGGTGAGAAATTCAACCTGACCCCCATATGTTTGGCTGCCTTAAGCCACTCAGTCTCCTACCTGCACCTCAATCTTTCCTGTAAACAGGGCAGGTAAAGTGCCTTAAGACACACCCTGCCTTTCTAAAAACCACACAGAAGATAGCACTCCAAATACATGAATCCACAAGGAAAGACACCAATTCAAATTTATTCACAGACGTCAACCTTTCTTAATGGCAACACTGACATTTATTTTCCTAAAATACAGCATAATAATATGACAAATTACAGCACGACATGACACAGAATAGAACCAGGCAAATACTGACTTAGCATCTGAGCTGTCACTTAGAATCAGTCCTGGTTCAGAACAGTAGTTGACCAAGTCTGATTCCTTCCATCTACAGACTAATACGATTATTGCAAAAGAAAGCAAAGGCACGCACTGCCTTAAAAATTAAAATATCTCCCCAAGGAAGAGTAAGAATTCTTGACTACTCAGGTCAGCTGTTAGGCCTTAGCACTCTGCTGGTTATAATAGAAAGATAAGAAAGATGAAGGCTCTAGAAATCCACAGCTCCAGGGAGCCAAGGAAAGCATCTCCTCATCAGCTACTCTTCCGATCTCTTGACATTCTCTATTATGAGAGAATTGCAACCGAATGCTTTTTCTTTTGTAAGTCTGCATTACACCTAGAGGAACGTGTATATTTAAGAAAATGTCTTACTTTTCCACCTGCAAGTAGATAATAGCACATTCTGAGAACTTGTGTGTTACTATCTTATACTCAGGGCAAGACCATGATCTTCGACTTCCATTAGCCTTACCTTGAACGCACAGAAAATGAAATTCCCTACCAAAATGATGGGTTTCATTACCCTGAAACATACTGCCTCCCTCAGACAACATATTTTGTGGATAGTGGGGCAAGTGACTTTTCACCAGATTGTTTAACAACTAACTACTAATGATGAGACAGAGGGTCCACTGAGGGCAGGAATTGTGTCTGCTCTGTTTACTATCAATATCTCAATGACCAAGAACCATGACTGGCACATGGTAGATGCTTAATAAACATTTTGGAACAAAGTATCCTATCTCAACTTGGGGAAATGGGAGCTTTTCATCCACAATAAAACTTTAAGGTATAACTGAGGTGTAAAAAAAAGCTCCATGAAAGTTGGCTCCAGCTTTGACCAACATACATTTCATTTTTAAAATCCCAAATAAATACAGTATAATTCAGTGTTTGTGAGCACGGTATATCTTTAGTTAGAAAAACTGATTAATCATAAAACCAACTATCTCATTAGTGGTGGTGAAAAATTTCAGAGCAATCTTCACTTTAGACAGCTTGAAGCATTCTTCTCTTCCACAGACTCAGTGGAATCCCCTAGAAAGTCCTGACCAACCAAACTTAATAAATATTATAAGGTTGGCCTTGGCCTCTGGCATAAGACAATAGAATGCAAAATGAAATAAAAATTCTGTAAGCAGAGGGTGTCCCCAAGATCAACAATGTTTAAAAGACCTCAATAAGAAATCCAATGGTTACATGCAAACATCTTTCTGCACTCAGAGCATAAATCATTTCTCATACGGGTTCAGTGTCAGGGTTCTAGTTAATCATTCGGCTGTAGCAAACACTAAGAGCAATCAATCTCACAGGCTTTGGAATTTGTATAAAGACTTGCTGTCTTTACAAGCTAGTTTCCCCCAGTCTGGATACTATTAACTTTTCCTTCTGTAGCTAAAAGTTAACCAAAGTGATCCGTCCTATCTTCAACTAACAGGCTGCCCTTTGATTTAGTAAAGTAAAAGCAGGCCCTTTAAACAGGACAAATGGAATGTATTTCCGCTTTGAAATTATATGCCAAGGAGAAACCCTTCATAATGTCTAAATTCTATTTAAAGACAAAAAAAGATAACATCTTAACATCACTGTTGAAAAGATATGCTGTCTAGACTGTTGTTTTCCAATCTGTGTTCCGAGAAGATGCCAAGTGATTAGAATTGTTGGGTAAAGACCAAAAGCGGACCAAAAAGCTCCACTTTTATCTCCTTTATATACAGGGAATAGTAAGAGATTTCATTGGAAAAATAGGTTCCCCTTCTAAAAGAAGTTTGAAAACTACTTATCTTGTCCAAAATTTAGCACTCTTGCTTAAAAGCAGGCTAAAACTGACATTTCAATTTCCTTTGGGAGTCTGCAGGCTCTTCCTGAGATGGGCTTTACAAGCTCTGGGGCCTTCCTCCTGCCTGAGAAAACAGGCAAAGCTGCTGGAATCACCTCCTCTGCTAACTTGACGTAAAAAGAGAACGAGCAGCATTATTGACCTTGAAAATTCTGACAGTGCAGTATCTTGATTTTCTGCTTCATTATGTCCAATCTAAGGATTCGCCACTGATGTACCCAACCTCCCACTCACTTGTCCACGCTCCACTGCCTCTTGGAGCCACCACTGCAGCTCTGACTTTGGTGAACACAAAAACACATATCACCCCTCACAGCCAAGAGGTTGAAGGGAGGTGCAGATTGTGCAGATGATGACAGGCAACTGCATTCCCAGGCTCTCACCAGCTTGCTTTCCCAGGGCAAAACTGAGCCTCCTCCAGGCAACATCAGCTGAAGTGTGAGATTGACTAAATGACTGTCTTGAGGAATGCTGTCTGAGAAAGAGAGGAAAGTATATGAGAAAATCAATGAAGAATGGAATATCCCTAAGATGGAGTCCCACTTAGCCGTTTAAAGGAATGAGTTAATTGTATATAGTGATGCAAAAAGATCTCCAAAATAGATTAGCAAGTGAAAAGGCTAAAATATACACATACTATACTCCCATTCAAGAAAAAAATATATGCATGTATACATATATGGATGTGTTCACATGGAAAATGTCTAGAGGGAGACTCAAGAATCAATAGGTGGTGTTTCCTGTGAAGAATGAGACTGGCGCTAGTGGGACAGTCTACAGTGCACTGTATAACTTTTTGTTCCACTGGAATTTTTTACTATGAGTATGTATTGGCCTTGTAATAATTTTTATAATACAACCAGAGGATTGAGAAAAGCCAAGTCCTCAGCAAATACAACTTAACATAGAGAAGAAACCAATAAATACACACACAAAAGTCAGATATTCAAAAGCCCACTGCGCATTCACTGCCAAGAATGCTCAGGCCCTGGGTCCAGTAACCAAAACATGGCACTCACTGTGGGCCTTTCACTCTGTGGGTACAGCCCCAGCTCTGCCATTTCCAGGATCATGCTATTACCAGTGACTGTCTCCTAAAGGGACTGTGGGGAAAGCCAAAATACAAAAAAAAAGGGCAATAGAGTTCCAAGTCTGGTGCTTTATTCAGCACATAAAGAAACGGCAATATTGAAATAGCTCTCCCCAAAGAAAGACTATGAATTACACTCTTTGTCCAAAAGTTTTTTTTAAAAATACTATTTCTTGAGTCCAGATTTCAAACTAAAATAGTATTATTAACAGGAGGTTGGGGTCCTTCTGCTGCCAATCAGGAAATTGCCTCATTTTCACTTGATAAGACAAAAGTCACATGGATTCTGCTGGTGTATGCCTCTCTGCAACTTCACAGTACTTTCAGAAACCTTGTATATTCACAGTCACTATAATTCACAATAATAAACGCTACTGAGAAAAGCAGGATGGATCCACTTAAAAGTGGTACCTACCAAAAGACCTTGAGAAATTGATCAGGTTATTGAATATCAATGACTCTGGTCCACAATAAGAAGCAATGATCACCCAAATTCTTAAAACGTGGGGAACTTGGTGCTTTAGATATATTTTGACATAAGTAATTAAGATCAGATACATAATTAATAGCACTGTAGCATATAAAAATTGAAGTGTTAATTTAGAAGCTCAAGAATGCTTACTAAATCTCAATTCACTGATGAAGTTAATTTTCTTACATAATTTCAACAAACTTGTTTAAAAATCCCTTTGGATCTTCCCTACCCTAAGTTGCCACTGACTAGAAAGAGTTTAAACTATTCTGTTGTAATGTTATGTTGAGTTCTTTTATTATACAATGTAGTTTCAGCTGAAATTTGAGCAGAGAACTGGCTGTTTTCTCAAGCTTCAATAGTTAATACTTCTGTGATCTTGGACAAGTAACAGCCTTTCTTGAGCTTAATTTCTTCATCAATAAAACTTAAAATTTTAATCAGATGGTCCTTAAGCTACTTTCCAGGTCCAAAAGTATATGATTCTACGAGTCTCTGTAGCATATTACTCACCAATGAAAAAATTAGTCATTTCTCTACTCCTCTAAAAAAAAAATCAACAATCCCAAATAACTCCTCATTTCTAGAAGCTGTTCTCATGTTTTGTAGAAAGGAAGACCTTGAGATTTGGAGTGAACAAGTGACATTTTCTTCACATACTATTCCAGACAACAAAGCTGCTTTTAATTTTTAATTATTTCCAAGGTCACTTGCAGATTGAACTACCTCCACATGTCAGAAAAATTCTCATAATAAGCAATTTGATTTAAGTTTTCCAGAAACTCACAACCCAGAAAGCATCACAATAATCAGGTTACTGAGCACAAATGTTCCAACTAATGCTCAGCCTTTCTTGGACACACTCTCACCCTGCAATCTAGTCCCCAGGGGATCCCTAACATCTTCATAATAATGTTTATCTAAAACACATCTAGTGACAAGAGTTGCTCGCTCACATTATCCCATTCCACACAATCCTTGCAACAACTCAATAGGACAGACATAATGTCCTAGTTTTAAACATAAGAAAACATAGCTAGAAAGTGCAGAACTGAAGGATGAGCTCATTTCCTTGTTGGACAGTCTCCACTCTCCTTACAGGCTTCCACTTGCCCTTAATTGGTCCCTTCTTCAGAGGCAGGTCTAAAGCTAAGGCCTTTTACGTGCGTCACCACATTTAAACCAATATGTGATAAGTGCTATAATTATACCTATTTTATAGGTGGGAAAACTGAGACTCAGAGAGGATACATGGCTTCCCCTCAAAAACTACTAACAGCAAATCTAGAATTAAAGCCAAGTTTAACTGATTCTGAAGCCTATGTGATTTCATTAGGGAAGATGACCTCCCTATCAGGAACTCAGCTCCGTAACTGTTCATTCCCTGTACATGCGAAATTGCTTTGTCAATGCATCATACCTTTCTTTCTTTGAAGTGGGAATCTGCGAGACTGTAAACTCATTGCACCTTTATTCAGAAGGCAAGTAGAGAATATGGCTCCACTAAAATTAGGGAGTAAACAAAAAAAGATGAAAACAAAAGATTCCAGACTCTGGGAATTTAATACAGGAGAACACATAATATAAGACAGGGTAACAGCTGTGTCATTAGCCTATAAAACATCCAGGAAAGGGGCAGGGTTTTGGATAACTGCTGTGTAGATGTCTACTGGGGGCAAAAAAATATGAAGCTGACAGATTACCTAATGTTTTTAATCATACTGAAGTCAACATTAAAGTCTGGGGTCAACATTAGAGTCTTGTCAGGGTGTTTAGGAATAAATTATGAAAACACATAGAAAACTAAACAAACAAAAAACATGTAATTATCAATTCACAAAAAAAACCTAAAAGTGATACAAGAAATCAATGAAATTATAATGTACAATGTGATACATCTATGATCAATATTTATGTGGCCATAATAAGGTCAACACTAAAAACTGATTTAACAGAAAACTGTGATATAACTATATTGGGAGCATTTGCTTACTGAAATATTTTTAGAGGAAATGATAAGATATGTGGAATTTGCTTCAAAATATCTAGTATAGGGAAATGTGAGGGATGGGAAGGTAGTGGACATGGACGAAATAAGTTTGACCATAACTGAAATCATTGTTGAAGCTAGAGAATGGACACACTGGAGTTCACTGTACTATTCTCGCTATGTTTTGGGGTATAATTTTCGATAATAAAAAGCTCTAAAAAGTAATCTTGGGAGGATAGGAAGAGGAGGCAGGAAGGTGTTATGGAATATAAAGGAAGAGACAAAAAAGATGCATGGGGTATGTGCATACAGTTTATACAAGGACTATGTCATCTATGAAAATCAATATATATCTGTAACTAAAAAGATCAAGAAATAGCAGTATAAGTAAGCATGTTATTTTGCAATGTGGAAGAAAATTTCCAAAGGAAGAGCTAAAAGTATTAAAAGTAGTTGCTTCTGGAGAGTGGGTGAACTTGTATAGGGGACTGCTGTTTTTCACTACAAGACTTATTTTACTATTTGAAATTTAAGACTCTGTACATTATTCCTTTGATTTAAAAAGATGAACATAGCAATTAAAAAAACAGTATGCTACAATGTTCGGGTTCTGGGTACTTGTAGTAGTCCATTCTCGTGCTGCCATAAAGAAATACCTGAGACTGGGTAATTTATAAAGAAAAGAGTTTTAACTGACTCACAGTTCTGCATGGCTGGGGAGACCTCAGGAAACTTAACAATCATGGCGGAAGGCACCTCTTCTCAGGGCGGCGGGAAAGAGAACGAGCACCAGCACGGGAAAAGCCAGATGTTTATAAAATCATCAGACCTCGTGAGAACTCACTCACTATCACAAGAACAGAATGGGGGAAACCGCCCCCATGATTCAATGACCTCCCACTGGGTGCTTCCCACAACACGTAGGAATTATAAAGATTACAATTCACGACGAGATTTCAGTGGGGACACAGCCAAACCATACCAGTACTTTTTAAGAATCTCTTTTGATGTAGTTCTTATATAGTTTTTTCAATAAGAAAAAATATTAAAAGTTTTGTAAACTTGAAAGTATTTTATAAATTGTGTTTGCTGAGCTCATTGAGGCTATGTGTATGTAGCCACAGAGTGCATTCCGAGCTTCTCATAGCTCAGTTAGGTTCTCTAACCCTTCCTTCAATGAGCTCACCTCAGAGTTGTTCTCTCAGATAAATAATTTTGAAGTATCTTTGTGAACATAAAAACTAAAATTAAATAAAAATAATAATCATGATAAAATAATAATATGCAGAAGAAAAGTCGTGGAAAAAAAACAACCATGCTTCCACCTCTCTTGGCTTGTATATGTATACATATATCCTGACTATGAAAACATCTTAGAAATTAACTGTGGAAATCACTGAACATAAACACCCTTACTCCAATCACTGCCCCTTCTGTGAGTGGCCTACCTAGAGTAAGGCATACTGCAAAGTCCTCTCACTTCGAAAGCCCTGATTAGTATCCTGTTGTAAACTGACTCAGCGCTTTCAGAACAGGTTAAGATGATTTAGATGAAGCTTATTTTAAAAGATTACACCTAATGTTGGAGGAAGTATTGGAAATGAACACTCTCATACACTGTTGTTGATGATGAGATTATAAGTTGGCACAATCTTTCTAAAGGGCAATTTAACAATAATATAGGAAGCATTAGAAATGAATATTGTTTCCTTCCAGCAATTTCATTTCCAGGTATTTATCCTAAGAAAATAAATCAGTGATTTACACAAAAATTTGGTTATAAGAATGTTTGTTATAGCACTATTTATAATTGGAAAAAAGTCACAAAAACACTAAATATCCACTTGGTAACTGGTACACTGGAATAAATTAAGGAACAGGCATACAACAAAATACTATGTGGTTGTTAAAATAATTCTATAGAAAGATATTCAATGACAAGGAAAAATATTCGTAGTGTTAAGTGAACAAAAATTACTGAACAGAATACACACTGATCAAGTTTTTGTACATATAAGTGAATCTATAAGCAAAGACAGAGGCTCAAAAACATAGAACAATAACAATTGTTATCTGGGATTTAATTTTTTCAAGCAAATCTTATTTTCTTCTTTTTGCATATTTATATTTTCTTCAATAAATGTACATCATTTTACGATAAAAAAATGTAAACAAATACAGGAGCTACAAAAGTACTTGTAACTTTTTAAATACATTAAAATTAATACAAACAAAACACACATACACACACACACACACACACACACACACTTATTTTAAAATAAGAAAAATGAGAAGGCAGAAAAAGAAAAGATGATGGTTTAACAGCAATGTTGACCTTGAAATATGTTTTTTGGTCCAAACAATAATTCTCCAAAGTCACATAACAGAGTCTCATCAGAATTTAATCAACTGAATGTTTCCAAAACATTAACTTTTGACATTGATGCTCTGTATTATGTTTTTATTCAATCAATATATATTCCTATATTATTTTCTTCCTTCATTTTTCTCTGAGTTGCATTTATCATTCTTTTTTTCTTCTTGAGTTTTTTTGTCTTTATTTTTTATTTATATGCATATTTTAAAGTTATAAATGTCCCTCTAGTCAATGCTTTAGCTGCAGTTTATAGTATTTTTATCACTCTGCTCAAAATGTTTCTCTTGTGATTTCCTTTTTGATGATTAAGAAAAATACTTATTTTTTTCTAAAATATTTGGAAATTTTTAAAGTATTTTTTGTGATTGATTTCTAGCTTAATTTCTCAGTGCTCAGGGGTGTACTTCCTAGACTTCAACTTTTTTTTTTTTTTTTTTTTTGAGACAGGGTCTCACTGTATCACCCAGGCTGGAGTGCAGTGGCGCTATCTTGAGTCACTTCAACCTTTGTCCCCTGGGCTCAAGCAATCCTCCCACCTCAGCCTCCCAAGTAGCTGGGACCACAGGCCCGCAACATCATACCTAGCTTTTTTTTTTATTTTATTTTTAGTAGAGACAGGGTCTCATCATGTTGCCCAGGATGGTCTCTAACTCCTGAGCTCAAGTGATCTGCCAGCCTTGGCCTCCCAAAGTGCTAGGATCACAGGCTTCAGCTACTGCACCTAGCTAGAGTTTAATCTTTGGAAATTAAAAGTTGCTTTATGCCTGACATACATTCATTTTTGGCAACAGTACAACATGCACTTGAAAGAAATGTGTGTTTTGCAGTTGTCAAATGCACTATTTTATGAACTATACATCAATGAGATCAAGTTTATTAATTTGTCCAAATTTTCTATATCCTCTGATTGTCTACTTATCTATAAATAACCGAGAAATATACATTAAAATCCACCTTGTAATTGTGTTTGTCTATTTCTCCTTGTAGTTCTGTTACTTTTTGCTTTATATATTTTAAAGCCATGTTATTAGGTATATACATATTTAAAAGTAGTACATCTTCGTAGTGGATTGACTCTTACATTATTATGAAATACCACTCTTAATAATTCTTCTTGCCTTAAGATATCATAGCTATATTGGCTTTCTTCTGATTAGTTTGCATGGTATTTCATTTGCCAACCTTTTATTTTCATCATTTCTGAATACTTATTTTTAATATATGTTTCTTTTAAGCACCATATAGTTAGGTTTTGTTTGTTTTTCCAATCTGATAAACTTTGTCTTTTGAAAGGAAGCTTGACTATTTTATATGTAATGGAATTAAATATGTATTCAAGTTTAAATCTTCTATGTTACTGTTTGCTTTATACTTGTTTCTTTTTCTCTCCTTCTTGTCTTATTTTGGATTTATCACTAATTTTTATTATTCTATTTTCCCCCTCTATTTGCTTGTTAGTTGCACATTCCTTAACTATTCTTTTAGTTGTTACTCCAGCCATTAAAACATGCATCTTTGACTAATATAAATCCAATCTAAATTCATATTTTTACTACTTCTTAGACAATGCATGGAACATAGAACACTTTTCCTCCATTTAACCCCCTCCCAAATCATGAACTATTTTTGTTGTGTATTTTAATGTTGCATATATTTTGAATTATTTTTGGATAGCCAACAATCATTTAAATTTACCTACATATTTACACATTTTATTGCTCTTCATCCTTTCCTGTATCTCTGAGCCTCCATCTGAGAGCTTGAACATATTAATCATAGTTATTTTAAAGACTATATCTGATAACTCCATTCATTATCTGCAACCCTGATGGATCTTTTTGTATCACCTATTTCTTCTTTTGGTTTTCAGTTACATCTTGTCTACTCATATGCCTGGTTATTTCTGCTTGAGTACAGAATATTTTAAATGAAAAGGTATCAGA